>NC_142388.1:3415000-3715000 GCF_059441005.1 Hippichthys cyanospilos | reverse complement strand
TAAAGGAAACATAAATAAGATCGTTTTAATCGAGTGCTGCAGGATTTTTGCCCAATTTAATGAGGTTATTACTATTCATAAGATGGTCTTGGTGAAACTATATTTTTTTTCTGCCAGTTTAGTATTTTAGTTACACAGTGAAGCGTCTCAAAAAAGGAATCATACAAAACAAAAATGGAAAAATAAATACTGTAAAAGTGCAATTGATGACCAGTATATTAGAAAAACATTAGAAAATACAGAGTAATAAAATTTTTACTTTCAGTACAAATATTTTCCCAATTTTCTAACTATTTTAACTTCATTGTTTGTAGTTATTGATTAAATTGGGTTCGAAAATAATGATGCACGGATTAATTTAAAGCTAAAAAGTCAGTTTGATCATATATATTCTCTTTTCACGATCACATTGGTCATTACATGTGCCAATGAAATTGCTGTCAAAATGTAGTAACTTCCGCTTTAAACAAAATAAACCTAAAAGTCTGTTGTCAATGACAGCATCATTTCAATATTTCTTCATTGAACGAAGACAGAAATAATAGCCGAAAAAAATAGATTTTTGTCATTTCAATGGTTATTTGTGTCTTTGGATGTTGACAACTTTTTATTCGTACTTCATCACTGGAATTTGTGTAAATACGATACCATTGCTGCGCATTAAGAAAAAATAAGAGATAAAACAAATCCAAATAAACTAACATGACACATAAGTATAATACGAAAATGACTCAAGCAAATAAATAAATGACATATGTTATCAGAGGTCTAGCACAATATAATGATACGAATATATGTTTACAAAAACAGATTTTCCACTTTGTGCAGTCACAAATTAAACATTTATATGGTCAATGAATCCATTTAAATAGTGCACAATTGTGATCACTTAAACTGCATTCCCTCCAAATCAGCATCTGCATTGGACAAAATACATTTTAAAGACAAAGGTTTCTTTTTAACAGTAAAGTTAGAAAAACTTCGAAATGCAAATGATTGATAATCATGAGTTGTTTTACGGTATAAAATTTTAATATCTTCTGGAAATTCTCATTTCTGTTTTGTAAAACACAAAAATGTAGTCACGTTTCCAAATTTATGCCACTTTATGCTTAAATCTGAATTTTGTTGAAAGAGGGAAGTCACAAAGTCTTTTTATTTTCGTCCTCTTGTTTCAATTGACTCTTTGCATGCAATCAACCAATTTTGCCCCACACATGTGGAATAATTTTATTTTTATTTATAGTCAATCCCTTGGCTTTAATCTCATTTCCAGCTGTTTTTTTTTCGTTTGCGCAACAAAAGGGGCAACGAGTGCAAGTTGCTTCGGTTTATTAATGTTGCCATATTCGCGAAAACAAAAACATTTTTTTTTTTGATGCACTTTGAAAGTTTTGAATCCTCCCACCCCCCACGACGCAACGTGGTAAAATCCAGCCCTGGAGAGCAGACCGGCGCGGGTCAGGTCCGGATCCCCTCGCACTATAGTTGGGCCTCCGTCAAACACATTTATGGGCGGATTAATTTGCACTGCGGGAATCAGATGAGAGCGCCGCTGCGCATGGACATTTTTAATTAGTTAGCCCGAGCTCAGATGGAGAGCTGCTGTGTGAGCATGGGGGAGGCGGGAGTGGGTGAGGCTGGGGTGCGGGGCAGATGGAGGGGTGGGGGTTCTGCGAAGGGGGCGCGGACGCATGATGGTGAGCTCATTACGCACATAATTAGCCCTGAAATTGATGCTGCATTGTGCCATAATTGGAGATTTCTCCTTCTGACTTGCCTCTCGGCTTTGCGCATGCGCAGGAGCGCCCTCGTTAAATGACTCGCGCCGACTCCAAATTAGCCTCACAAGGCTTCACCTCTTGTTTATTTTCTCATTTCTGACACATAGAAAAGACAGCAAATTGGAAATTAGAAGAAGACACTCACATGGCAAGTGGACTATAGGTGGACCCGCGAGTGATAGTTTTTTTTTTTTTTTTTAAATCAATATGCATTTAAAAAAGTCTTTCGCGTTAATAGGAAATCATTCAATTCGCATTCAGAGGCGTCAAGTGCATATACACAACAAAGGCGACGGCATAACCAGCAACAAGTCATTTTAGCCAATCAAAAGTAAGAAAATAATGGAAATCATGTCATAGAAGTCATTGATAATCCACAAATTAAAATATCCAAGTTAAAAAACAAAATATCGGTTTTCAAATCCCGTAAAAATACATGCATACGTGTTACTTTTTTCACAAACTGTGTGACTATTGGCAAACTCTGTAACTATTGGGCAGAATGTGTATTTAGAAACTTTTCTCTTTCACACACACACACACCTACACACACGTATATATATATATATATATATATATATATATATACATATATATATATGGGTGTATACATATGTATATGTGTTTGTATATTTATGTATATTATATATGTAGATGAGAGTGTGTTAGGGTTATATATATATATATATATATATATATATATATATATATATATATATATATATATATATATATATATATATATATATATATATATGTCCATCTGTGGTGTCGCCTATTGATTTGTGTCCACTGTAGCGGATCTTTGCTCTTGGTTTATATCTTTTGAGACAACAAATTTTAGTGTGCTCAATGGAGGACATCTTGGCCTTTCCTGTGATGTCTCACGTTTGGGTGGGATGAAATGAACTTTGCTGTCTTGTGGAGACAAAACGGACACAACAGTAGCCACAAACGAAAGGCTGGGTCTTAGGATCATATACTGTACTGTATGCGTATGTGTAATGTTATGCCTACATGTGGATATGTGTGAATACATGTGCGCGTTGGAATATGTGTGATGTGTGCATATGTATGCTATATATACATATATATCAAGTTCAACTACTATATTTCTCTCTCTCTCTCTTGCACTCTCTCTCTGTGGTGCTTGCTTCACCCCTCCCTCCCCACTCCCTAAATCCCCTCACCGCTGCTCTAATATCCCTGCTAATTTCTTGACATGAGTCACAGGTCATAGGTCACCACGGCAAGTTCACTTTCAAGATTCCTCTCAGTGCAAATGATTTGTCGCGGTTCTTTTTCATAACAACTAGCTGCTATTTCAACTCATTTTTTTTTTCCCCGTGCCTCACAACAACGCGGCCTCGGACCTACCAAGAATTGGAACATTCTGGGAAATTGCATGAGCTCCGGTTGGTGATTCGGTCTCCCTCGATGTTCTGTTAGCGGGGGAGCCCGCCTCACTACTCGCCCCCGTCCCTTTGTACACCTGGCCTCATCGCACCCATCTCTCCGTTTTGATTGTCTTCTTACAAATTGTGCTTCTCCGCGGGAGAGCGGGCAGGAGATTCTCCACAGCGTGCGAGAGAAGCTCTGGTATTGCAGGGGGCGAGTGCATCAAGGTTATTTATGGAAGGAAAAGGTGGAGGAAGGAGGCATGGGAGTCAAATAATGTTGCTGTATTTCTATCGTGGTTGAGCTTTTGCCATGGCTTGAAAGGGGTTTTATTTATAGGGGCCTGCTTTAGTTATGACTAATGAGGATCTTAAGGGGCGATCATCCTATATCATCAGGGTATATATTTCATATATAAGCTACGTTTTATACCATATACAATGACTAAATCTTGGCCGCTTGACTCAGAGGCACAATGGTGGTTAGCATATCGCCTCGCAATTCAGAGGTTCCAAGTTCAATTCCAGCTCACTTCCTTTGTGTAGTTTGCAAGTTCTCCCCGTGCCCGCGTGGGTTTTTTATATATATATGCATTAGCCGCTTCCCATATAAATAAGGGCAATTTGGAGTGTCTAATACAGTCTGAAAAGTTTGTTTTGATCTTGCCAAAATAACAAAAGAACCTTGATATTGCACCTTTTATTTTGAAGGCTTTGTCAGGCTTCCTTACAACGTGTGGCTGCTTGACAAAATTCGAGCGGCTTGATTCTCTGTATTTTGCATTTACTTTCTGGGCCAACAAGCTAAAAAAAAAAACCACACATTTAAATGCATGGGAATGCAGGGACACATGCAAATGAGAGCACTAATATATATATATATATATATATATATATATATATATATATATATATATATATATATATATATATATATATATATATATATATAATGTATACACGCACACTTATAAGCAGACACACTTCGTAACGTCGTATGTACTTATGCGTGTGGTTTTGAGTTTTTTTGTACCACACTTTGCAGCATAGCATAGGAAAATTGCAGCCTGTCCTTAACCATTTTTAACAAGCGTAAATTTTTGTACTTTTCCGATCAAATTCTTTCGAGATGATTCCGCTCACGTATGGCTTCATGCAAACGAAGGCGTCTGTTGACCTTTCGTCATGGAAATATCCTGTATTTTTTTTTTTTCTTATAACAGCTTCCACGTGTTCTTATGATTCATTAAATTTTATACAGCCACATGTAACCTCATTATGAACAGGTTGAGATAATCTAATTGGATGTAACATGACATGTCATGGAGAATATGAAGCCAGCTCGGACGAGAGAGATGTCGCTGAACAAAAAGAACTCCACATTCCATTATAAATCAATCCGAGCGAAAAGGGAATGAGAGCAGAGCACCATGTTGAGTTGCACTCTGCGCGCCAAGATTGGAACGGTTGGGAATATGTAAACAGGCCGCCTGCTTGACCGAGATTGGACCGTCGCGTTCCGAACGTCATTACCGCCTCTTTTGTGTTTTATTTTCAGCAAAAAGGCTCAAATGCGATTTCCAGCTCCCGGCGCAATGTACCACTTGGTTTCCCTCCAACCATTTTCTTTAGGGAGTCTTGTTTGGAAACCTCCTCTAATGTGTTCTTTTCCTCACATTAACGGTGACTCTCAGCCTCCACCTGTGTGTGCGCGCGCGCACGCTTGTGTGAAGTGAGTGTGTCGCCACCAAGCACTCCAATGAGCCCATCTGCTGTGTGTGAACGTTAATTAAGTACGCTGCCATTTCCTACGCGCAGCCTCCATTTGAAGTTGCCTAGAGTGCACGAGTCAGACGAGCAAGTTCATCAAAATGCTAATTTGGCCCAAATTAAAGTTGTGATTAACATTACACAGTTTCCTTCCTGCGTGGACAAATGGATCCCTCTGTGAACTCTCTCCTTCTGCGGGCGTCCAGGGGGAAGGAGGAGGGCCACACTGCTGCGGTCTATAATTCTTAAGAAAAACATCTATCTGAAACAAGATGCTAACCGAAACGTGGAACCGCCGCAATTTTTCATGGCAAAATCGTTTGAATGCATTTGCAAAAACGCCTTGAAGTGTTTGCAAACGCACCTGCAAATGCGTTTGAATTGACTTGCAATTGTGTTCAAAAATACTTGTCGACAAAATGCTAAAAACATATTTTTGTAGCATTTGCCGACATTTTACTTACAGTATACTTACCGATGACCAAAGGGAAGAGCTTGTTTTTTTTGCCGTGTAAAGTGTAAAATAATAATTAGCATAATTTTATTATTTCTGGCACTTTGATGCGCTTGGTTATTTTTTTTTTCAGCTTTAGACTAGCCTCTAACCTGTATACACGCTGTAAAAAGTAGTTGATTTACTGTATATTGCTGTTAGTCGGTGTGGCGAGTGGAGGTTTCCTAAACTGCCACACCGCATGCACGTTAAAAAAGGCATTTTCTTTTAAATACCTAAATGATTGGAAATTAAATAAATGAGCATTACTCATTTGGAATTTTTATACAAGTTTTTAAATGTGTTCAAACATGTTTAAATATGTTCGAACAAACTTGCAAATACTTTTAAAAGTACTTGCAGATATTTTCCAAAATACTTGTAGGCTAATTACTAAAAACATTAGACTCATCCGGTAAAATACGGTATGTTAGGGCTGCGCAATTGTGTCCAAAATATTATACACGATCATTTTGGTCAATATTGAAATTGTAATAATTCATCACTATTATTCCTCATGTTTGGTCAAACATGGTAAAACAAGCAGTATATAAACAAGGCTTTCAAGGCTTGATTAATGTTTACAAATCATAATGCTAAACTAACATAAATAAAGTGAATAATAAAAGAAATTCACACAAAACATGGCAAAACTTGGCACAAAGAGCAACATAGCTAGCACTGTATATATTAAGAATTGGAAGAGAAACTCAACACCATTTCACACTGGTCAATAATAGATTAGGGTGAGAAAAGCAGAGGCATTTGTCAGGCAAAAACGTGAGAAACATTGCCCCCTGGTGGTTAGATGACCAAGCGCTTGATTTCACATGTAGTTAGCCGGCGTTTTAAATGTTAATATCGACGAGGATCATCTTAAGTCATCGTTGCAGCCAATATCGTGATCGCGATTAAAATTTGTTTGCGAAAACGTTCCAACGAGTTTACCAAAACGTCTGCCTCCGTACTTCACTACTAGAGTTGTAACATTATGCACGGTTCGCCGCCAACTAACGTACGAACGACAGCCATCCAACTCGCTACAACCCGAAGCGACCGGACCTTTCCAACGCATCCCGGTACGACTAAATTTCACACGTCTGCGCTGTCAACAGGCTGTGAAACGTTAACCGCAAAATAAATTTGTAATGCTGAAAGGCAGATTAGTATCATCTGTCTGGCCGCCGGCGTATTAATTCATGAGAGCCAATCATCGCGCCATATGTTCCGGCCGCGGCCAAGGGGGCGCCATATGCATTTGCGTTAAAACAACAACAGCTTGACATTCCCGATGGGCAAATGACAGCGGACGACTTATTTGCCTAGGCGCGCGTATGAAGTTGCGGCGGTAATGAAACCCCTGACGTTCATCGCTCAGTCTTAAGCAGCGGTTATTGAGGCATTAAATATGTCTACACGGGGCTCAGAGAAAGGCGGCCCAGATGACGGTTCTCCTCCGAGAGGGGCTCTGTTTGCATACGGGCGGCTTGGACGGCGAGGTGGGAGGCCGGCGCCGGGGATTGGCGAACGTGCGGCGAACGGAGCCCGGGAGTCCTAACTGGGTGCCCGCCACTTTGCCGTTAGTGCCATTATGGGATGTCACCGCGGGAGAAGCGCGCCTCTTCAGCGGGATTACCGGAGATTCTTGCGAAAATTGAGCGGAATTGGAAATGTGGCCGAAGGCTTGTCTCGGCGCCGTGTGTGCACAAGGCGGAGGCGCGCTGACACGCCGTTAAGCCTTGTTTCCATTAAGCTGCTGTTTGGTCCACTCCAAGCGTTCGCCGGGTTTTGGGGGCGGGGGGCGGGGTGGCGTCCAAATAAATCAGTTTGTCGCTAATTTAGTGGCTGCTCGGTCGGAGCGCTGATCGGAAATCATATTTCGGGCATCCAAAGGAATGGAGATCTCATTATGATTGACCGGTTATTCACAGGGGGATGGGCATCAGGCTGGTCGGAAACACCAAAAATCAGCGTATGATGAACAATTTTAACATTTTAACAACTTGAATCCATTTAAATTGATATGAAATTGAATTCACTTTTATTTGAATTTTACTTTGAGCATTTAAGTATTTAAAATAAACACCTACGCCTTCACAGAAATGTATTTAAGTATTTATTTGAATATTTAAATATGCATTTAAATATATTATTTGTATATTTTGGCTTGTAATTTTATTAGTAATGCAATTTTCTTTTTCTTTTTTTCTACAAATTTAATGAAAAAAATAAAAATAAAAAACATTTTCAGCTCAGTGGTAAACGAATTAAGTCAGCTGTGTTCACGCCTACAATGGCGCAAGCACCCTTTTTCTAATAGTGGCCATCTACAAAAATAAAATGGAATCTCATCACAGTGGAATTCTGCTATTCACATGGGGATAGGCACTGGGCCTGTTGTGTACAGCAAAATTCAGCATATAATTACATTTTTTCTAAAGATTTTTACAATCTGAATCTATTTAAATTCATGAAAAAATAATTGCATTTAAATATTCATGCAAATAAAACATACATATTTTTAGATATTTTTTAATTCATTCACTTTTAGATATCTGAATGCCTTGGAAGAAAAAAAAAACGGCCCCGGATTAAGTCAGCTGTGTTAGCATTAAGCTAGCGCACTGAAAGGGTAACCTATGTTGCATATGCAACATCAATTTTGGACTGAACTGGCTGCCACCAAAAAAATGCGTGTCTTATGTGCTAATTATTGTTCATAATTTATCCTTTAAAATATCATCAATTTCTCCAAGTTTCAACTTTACAGCACACTGCCCAAATGAATATTCCGTCCCGCTTCAAATACCAGTCGAAAAGGTCCAATACGGAGTGGGTCCATAGGCAGTTGTTATTTCTGTCTGGCACCAAGAAAGCAAAGACGACACGCGTGTCGACACGCGTGTCGTCTTTGTGTAACAAGCTGTCACACGCCAAGAAGGGAAGAACAGAACGCTGGACGTCCTCCATTGTTGTTCTTTGTTTACGCTGACACATTCTCGTCTTTGTCGCGCTCATTAGCGGCTGACTGTGGCGCTACTACGTTGTCACACTGTTTACATCACATGCAATGGCCGAGGTAAAGTGGAATCTGTTAAGTCAAATACTTCGACACAGTACATTAGGAAATATGATTTTTTTTTTTTTTGACACGTAGTATACCCAAGTTAGCATCAACATGCAATAGTTATTTTCATTATGCTCTCATTGTAGTTTAGATAAGGACTACAACTCACAATTATAATAATAATCAATCAATCTGTTGATAATTTTGTTTGTTGATAAATCAGATTTAAAACATTTTTATTTCTATCCCTTTAATAATAAGAATAAGGATACTTTTCGGTTTTGGATCCGTAATATCAGAATATCTGCAAAAATGCCGGGCACTATCTCTTTAAATTTGCACTATTTTTCACAGTAAAAGCTGATGTTGTTCAATTTTGATTCAACACAATAATCATCACACATTCATTCACAATAATCACAATGAAAAAACGTGTTCTAAGTTTTATTCCTTTATCAAGAAATAGGCCATTTTTTGGTAGTAAAATCTTCCCAAATCAAAGCAGGTTTGCCAATGTTTCGATTTGATTTAACATTGATAATTGTTCTGATTTTATGCAGGACCGAGGAAATTTGAGTACATTTGCAGCCGAGAGGCTAAAATGTTTAAAAATCTGGACAATTTAGCAAGTGTTCATTCATGTTAAATTCGTCAGGGTTCATTCAAGGTCGCAATTGTTCTTAAGATGTTCTTAATACGTTCTGCTCTGTATTATTTTTCCTGTAGAAAGGACATTTTTCAAAATTTTGTCACAATTTCCATGTCACAAAAAAAACAAAGAAAACTGTTTCAGAACACTTGAGACTGTGTAAGAACGTCGCAAGAACAATTGGGACATTGAACTAAACCTGATGAGATAGTGGCCTTAGTAATTAATTAATTTTTGCAAGTCGTAACTTCTTGTGGATGTTTTTTTAAAGCCTTGTGCAGTATTTTGACCGTTTTTTGGTCTTTTTTTCCACATCATTCTCACAGTATTTTAGCTACAATCCTGCTAGTGTTATAAATAAATGGCCGTGCCATGTTGACTTGGGTGAAATTTCAGCTCCCTAGATTCTTCTTTCAGTTATTTCTCTTTGATGTTAAATGTCTTCAACGTACAGATCAAACGATTGTTTTGTTTCGTTGTCGGAAACCTGTTTAGCTCCGAATTAAATTCTGAGTTGCACTGCGTACACAAATACAACAAGGGGCTAGATAGACATTTAGTTTATTTGGATTTAACCCAAAAATTGCGAAGCCATTTCTCCCAGGAAGTCTCTGCCAGTCCAAATGTAAAAATAAATGCGCAATGGCTTTATTTGGGCTTTTCATCCGCCTCATGGAGCAGCGTGATGACAAATGCAAAACATGAGCGTGGCGCATCTCAGCGGGCTACGCCGCCTTGCGCGTGAGCGTTTGCATACAAGAAATGCGGCGGTTTGCTGCACGCTAACAAAATCTCGCTCGGAAACCAAATTTGCGCCACGCTGCATTAAACATTTGAATCCAATTGAAATGAAGCGAATCCACACAAAAAAAGTGAGTGAGTGACTACTACACTGTATGCATTCTTGCCTTCCTTAATGGGGTGGGTGGGGTTGCCCCTCCCCTTTTCCGAGGATGTCCATAAAACAAACATGCGAGGTGCGACCCTGGGCAGGGTGAACATTAACACTCAGCCACTGGTCAGAGGGTCAGCGAGGGGTCAACGCCTGCGGTGGAGGGATGGACTGGGGTCACTCTTCCACAATGTGATACATTAAAGCAGCAATAAGAAATTAATAAGTCTATAGTGAACTCTGCAAAATATTGTTCGTTATACACTGGCTTTGCAATTAGAAAAAGCGACAGCATAATTGAAAGTTGTGTATGGAATACTAAAATAATCAATTATGGGTGAACTTAATATTGCATAAGGTAGAGTACATGTAGAAAACAATATAGCAATACAGGTAGATATTCTTTATCTTCTCTGAAAAATATACCATAACATAATAATAATATTACCATAAATAAGATTATTATCGACAAAAACTGTAAAAGTATCCTTGAACCTGCAACTTTTTTTAACATTACCAAAAAAAAAAAAGCAATATAAATCACTATCAACAACTTTAAACTGTTGATTATTTTACGGGTTACAGCTTAGTCTAAAACCGAAAAAAACAAACAAGTGCATCAAAGTGCCTGAAACTTAAAAAAAAAAAAAGAAAATTCTTATTGCAATTAAACTTGACAAAAAGCAAAGCCTTTTCCCTCGGCTCATCGAATTTGTTCCAACCTGGGAGCGTTTACTTTAGATTGTAACCAACAAAGACTATTGTGCCATAGCGGGGTTGACTCACAGCAAATAAAAGTTACGCTGATGTCAAACACGGGCCTCGCTCTTCACGCACCCTTGCACTGCATATGAACCATGCCCGATGTAATAGAAGACACCTATATAAGAAATACCGAAGGATCGAATGCCAATGGCGGCCTTTGGACGCTTTTAACAGCAGCCGACGAGCGTTCAATCAAATCAACCAATTCCATTTTATCTTTCACTTGTTGTTATTCCGCTCGGAGGAAATGAGCTCCGAGATTTATTGCTCCATTTGCCCCTATCCCTTATGTGCTTCTAAAACATCCCCCTGCTACAATCAGGGTGGCATAGATCACATTCTGGCACCCGCGGCCAGCAGACAGCACCATAAGGCCGCCCCGCGTCTCGTCCGGCCCGGAAGATGCTCCCCGGGATGGATTTATATGTGGCCCGCTCCGCCCGGCCGTGATTGAATGTCTGTGTGCATGTGTCGAGACGACTCGCTGTGAATGTGTCAGGGGACTCGTAAGGCACCTTTGAATTAGGCATGAGATCGCCCAAGTGTGTGTGTGTGTGTGTGTGTGTGTGTGTAAAAGGCAGTGCTTTACGGTGTAAAATGTGTTTATGGTGAATGGAGACATGTGGTCTCTTTGGGGTTAAACAAAGGATGGGAGTAAATGCTAATAAGCGATGCTTATTGTTTGGGTGCGGTTTCCTTACGGCAAAATCAAAGCATATGGTGCATATTGAAACATTTTTTTCCCCCCCCCTCAATCCGAGTGATTATTTTCCCGGTGAGACCGCATGAAATGAAATCTGCAAACGGTTCACCCAATCTTCTTACCTAGGGCTTTAAACACCGCACACGCCGTAAAACTTGAGCCGCCGAGTTGTGGGAGGGAGAAAAGGAGTTCCTTTTAATGTAATATTGATTTACAAACCGCATGGTAAAACCCCACCCGGTCACGGGTCGTTACGTTGAGCCCGTAAAGGAGCGAGCAGGCTTCTCAACCGGCCGGCGCACATGACTCGGGGAAAGTTTGAGAAGCGCGGGGACTGGTTTTGGGTGTCCTCGTGTCTAGACGGTAGCAAAAGCTTCAATGGTACAAAAATATGGTATGCAGCGCCCTACGGATTTTGCATTACACATTCAAAGTAAAAGTATTCAGTCATATATTCTTTATCCTCTGTGAGCAGCTGGGACAACCCTTGGCTAAAATGGGCAAGAACTTCTTTTGATTTATATTGAATGAATGTAATTACTCTCATTTGTAATTATACATACTATAAATTGCTATTCATTTCATTTGAGATGGGAGTCATGATGGTGTGATAGTTTTTATACGTATATTACATTTTTATCTTGAAGAAGCACGAGATTTCTAAAAAAAAGGAAGAAGGAAAGAAAGAAAAAAAAGTGTTATTAGATTTTGGTGCTCAACGTGGTCTAATTGGGCAATTAATACGACTGGTATCAAATCAAGACAACGATCTTCTTGCTGTTGTTTTGTGCTTTTATTGGTTGCCATCCAAACGTCTTCACATGCTGATTAGTTGAATTAGAACAATCAGGCAAGAAAACGCAGTGTTTAGACAACAGGGAACGTTTTACTAATTTGTTTGTCGGGCTCCACGTTTCTGCTCAATGCCTCGCAGCCAAAAGTACCATTTTCCAGATTGTTACTTTTTTTATTTTGTTAAATGCTTTGGCGAGAATAAAAAAGTACTGCATTGTTTTTAAAACTCAAAACTTAGTGACTGATGATTGAACATAATGATTCGAACGTATTTACAAATGATGAGATTATTATGAATAATAATTTTAGGAATACATGTTATTGTTATTAGATAGTATTTATTAATATGCAAAATGTGAAAGTTCTACCAAGCCCTGCTTATTGAAGATCATCCATTTTAAAGAAACTTGCATCTATCTATCTATCTATCTATCTATCTATCTATCTATCTATCTATCTATCTATCTATCTATCTATCTATCTATCTATCTATCTATCTATCTATCTATCTATCTATCTATCTATCTATCTATCTATCTATCTATCAAGATCGAGCATTAACAGGCTGTTTGATCGCGCTCTCTCTATCTATCTATCTATCTATCTATCTATCTATCTATCTATCTATCTATCTATCTATCTATCTATCTATCTATCTATTTATCTATCTATCTATCTATCTATCTCGAGCATTAACAGGCTGTTAGATCTATCTATCTATCTATCTATCTATCTATCTATCTATCTATCAAGATCGAGCATTAACAGGCTGTTTGATCGTGTTCTCTCTCTCCATATATATATATATATATATATATATATATATATATATATATATATATATATATATATATATATATATATACACACACATACATCATTGCTGTTCTGTAGATATAGTGTGCTCACTGTTTGACTAAATCCTGAAATTTTGTTGTAACCCCTTTCAACGGAACCGTTTTACCTTTTAAAGGCCCACTAAAGTGGTCACATGTGCTGCGGCCCGCCCCGAGCACGGCTTGCATTTCCATGATATCCCACTGTACGGTTAAACACTTCCACGTGAAATGACTCCAGGAAGGGAGCCCGCGTCCCATGCTGTCGACAACTGCTCCGTTGATAGGCTTTCTCTACAAATATGTCATCATTTGAGACTCGTTTCAAGGCAGCAGCCCCCTATAAACGGCACCGGCAACAATAACAACCTCTCCCATGTGTCATGCAAATCCGCGCGAGTTTAACTCTGTTGTTTTTTCGGCGGGACAATAGCATTTACATTTCATGAGCTGGCTAACCTTTTCGCCGAGGCCTTCGGCGTGGGCTTGTCACCGGGGCTGATTTAGTGCACGGGTCATTTCCATGCAAGCCCAGCGGCTCGCATACTGTCCCCGCTTTGCAGAGTAATATTTACATGGCAGTTAACAGGTGGCGAGTAGTTTAAGAGAGGTAATAGCTTCATGGCACGTGGAGCATGAGCGGAACTATTTTGTTGTCCCGCTCTTGCGGGCATGCGTCCTATGGGGGATGATTATTGTGTATTTTCTGCACACTGTAGTTTATACTTTACTGCAATGTACAATTTTTCCCTTATCTTATATTTTCTATTTAGTGATCTACAAACATAAAAAAATAAAAGAAGAATATAAAAGCACGCAGAGCTTTTAAAAATGTCACTTACCACCTTTATTTTTCTCTCACCTATAACCAAAAATGAGGTTTTATCGCCCGTCTGACAGCCATGCAAATGTTCAAGCGCTGGAATGTTCCCCAAACTGGAACAGATGGATTTGGCAAGCCCCTCCCCCCTCCTCTCTTCTCACTCTGGCACATGACATCACCACATATGGCTGCTGTGATTGATCTGTCATTATAGAGGAGGGATGGCCGGCCCGAGTGCTGAGAATGGGGAAGGCTTAGAGCAACAAGGCGTCATGTTTTCCGCAGCAAAATACATCAAGCCATATGTGTAATTGCATCCGCGGTTGTTTGGATGCGTTCGTTTTGTCCGGTGTAACCGTGGGAGGATTGCGCCATTTTGCCATTTTTTTCCTCTGCTTGTTTAAAGCTTCTTAAGATCATCTACTTTTTTTTAATCCAACAGCATAAAAGAAATAACATTGTTGACACACCTTACTGAGTTTTAGATACGCAACATCGTAAACATATGGACAAATTAACCGTACGCACTGATTGGCTCGGCAATTTCTCCCAGGATCACATACAATAAATGTATGATGCTGCTTGGTGACCTTTTCATACCATATAATATATAATATAAACATTTTCCAAAAATGAAAAAAACTAATACAAGAAATGTACTTATTTTCTATTGTATTATATTCAAATGTATCTTATTCTATTCTTTTATTAATAATAAAAATAATAACTAACAAACCCAGAGTTAAATTGAATTAAAGTTGTATAGTAAAATTGAGTCAAAATTAAATTCAAACCAATGAAAATTGGGAAAAGCAACTAAGAAGTATCCTAGGGCTGAGGCAAGTATAATGACTGATTTGTACTACCCATCAAGAAAAAAATACACTTTTAAAGCGTAACCATTATGTGTATGGCTCCAATTGAAAGCAAAAGTCATTTCAAGAGACTTGTCGTTCGCAAGCAAATAAACAAACCCAAAGAATACAAAAGCCGCATTCTTGATCATTTTCTCGGTCTGTGTTTGAACAGTCAGGCAGGGCAACTGTGCAAGCGCGAGCCATAACACATGCAAATGCCAAATCCGTGCGCGCCGGTAAAGCCGGCCAACGGGATGGAGCGCGCGGGCCCAGAAAAGCAATATGATGGATATTGAGCTGCGCGGCCCCGAATGGAAGCGGGGCGCTTGTGTTCTCCCGCTGTGCGTCTGGCAGCTCGCTACGGAGCCTGTCATTGCGAGCGGCGGGGTGTCCAGCCACTACATGGCATTCAGCAGCATGGGAGCCGAATAAATCACCGGAACACACACGCGCACGGTCCGACAAAGCCCGGACCCGGCCTCTTGTTACGCTTGCGAGTCTGGAGACGGCTGACGTTGCACGCTTAATTGACTTCGCACGCTTGTGTCACTACAAGACTTTTGACAGCCCCCCGAAGTAGATTCCAAGCGCATCGAGGATAAAAGGGGATAGTAATCGCTGAGTACAGAAACGCCAATTACCGCCTTCCCTTGAAATTATTTATAGCTTGGCCATGTTAACTCATTCAATGCCAAAGACGTATTTACGTTTTTTTTTGTGATGAGTTGGTCAGAACAAATGAGATGAATACATAACGTAATTAAGTCCTAAATAAGCACTTATTTTAGTAATTTAGCGCTAAATTACTTTAGTGCTAAATAATTGATCTGATAGATCGGATTTTTAGGTACAGTATTTTCCTTCGATTATAAGGCTAGGGTCACACTGAAGCCTGAAGTCATCCAAATACGATTTTTTTCGCCCCTATCCGATCTATATCGGATTTTTTGATGGCGGTGTGAACAACACGGATCCAATTTTTTCAAATGCGACCCAGTCATACTCCACCCCAAAGTCACTCAGTTACGATTTTTTCTCCCCTTATCCGATCTATAGTCCATCTCTTGATGGCAGTGTGAACGGCACATCCGATATTTTCCAAATGCGACCGAGGCCACTTGGGTACGTGGTACAAAATCCGATACGTATTCCATCTTTTGACATGCGATTTCAGTCTGAAGGGCCGGGTCACACTAAAGCCTGAAGTGACCCGATTCCGATTTCCCGCCCCTATCCGATCTATATCTGATCTTTTGACGGCAGTGTGAACGACAGATCCAGTTTTTTCAAATGCGACCCAGGCCACATAGTTATGTGCTACTAAATCCGATCTTTTCACATACGACTTCAGTCTGAACGGACAGGTCCTAATCCCCTCAATTCCGATTTTTTCGCCCCTATCCGAATCATATCCGATCTTTTGATTACAGTGTGAATGACACAGATCCATTTTTTTTTTTAAACGCACCCCAGGCCGTTTGGGTACTAAATCCGATCGCATTCTTCCAACTTGCCCATAACAAACAAAGGACAAAGGTCATTTTTGTGTCTCACTCTTCCCTTCATTAATTTACTCCTTAATATTGATGCCGGCTGGTCCACCAATGTTCTAGGTTAGTCAGGAGACAATCACATATTTTTTTTTCCGTACCACTCAGACGAACCCTCTGATACATTAACCACACACAGTATACATCTATTGTTTTTAAATGACCAGAGTCCTTTGTATTATTTATAGATTCACATGAATAATAATGATAGAACGCATCACCTTATATCCCAGCCGACGCAACAAATATGGTAAATTTTAGATGATTGCTGAACATAGCAAGGCGACGAGCATGCTGTATAATCAGTCATTATGTATAAAGTGAAATATTATGGTTCAGCTCACAAACCGGGAAGTCGACAAAGTTTGGTCTCGCAAGAGTAGCATAACCTTATTTTCCATCAAATTCTGGTTCCGATCTCAATTTAGGCTATTCCTCCGTTATTTTTACAATTCATGAAAACTAACATTGATGGAATAATCGTATATACCTGTATGTATATATGTTATCATCTAAAAAGACATTGCTTGCATACCATTGCAGACATTACTTGCCTTTTCTCCAGTCTCGTGTTATTGATAACTCTCACAAACATCCAATCCCAATACCTTATTTTTACGTTTTTTAACAGTCCAGACATTTAAACCCAGGTGCTTATTTCTGTCGTTTTCCAATAATTTCAAGTATTCGGCTTAACTGACTACAGTAATCAATTCAAGTAATGAATTACCGTAGGTAATTAAGTACTATGGTAATAAATCACTTTAGGACATTAAGTACTAAAGTAATCACTTAACTTTAGACATTAAATTAATCAATTACTTTAGGTACTTTCATAAGTATTTACATACAAAAGTAATTGATTCTTTTAGTTTTTCATACTAAAAAGTACTTTAGTATTGAAGTAGGTAGTAGCTGTCATAGTGGTTGTAAATAGTACTAAAGTCATCAATTACTTAAGTACTTTAAACACTTAAAGTAACCAATTGAATCTTTTAGTTTTTCACATCAAAAAGTACTTTAGTATTGAAGTAGGTAGTAGCTGTCGTAGTAGTTGTAAATAGTAGTACTAAAGTCATCAATTACTTAAGTACTTTAAACACTTAAAGTAACCAATTAATTTAGGTAATTAAGTACTAAACTAATACATAAAGTATCGATTTAAAACTTAATTACCTAAAGTAATTGGTTACTTGCATTACAAGTATTTAATTAATTGATTGTATATAATCTGTATTCGCCCAGAAAAAAGTATATCGGTCGATCCCTACCGCTAACTCGCAACGTATTTGCATTTTAGCATTTGCACATGCTGTAATTTTCTTATATTTAGCTCGAGGGAATTGCTCACTCGATGCAATCCACTGTCTCTTTAAAGCAAAATGTAATTTATGGAGCGTATTGAGAAAACTTCTCCACTTGTTCTGCGAATGTGAGTCTGAGAATAGCGAACGGGGTCTTAAGGGCAGATTGCAGCCCGGACATAATGTATGAGAACGTACGGAACAAGTGGTCGTTTCAAATGAGCGGTCATGAACAGGTTTAGGTTGAGTGAGCTCTCAGAGGCAGTTACCAGGCAGATCCATGGCCGACTCCGACGGAATTTCTCTTTTCCGTACGTAATGAGGAAGCAGACGGGAAAGTGTCGGTGTTAAGGGGTATTTCCATTTGCCGTATCGACAACGGGGATGTGGGACGTGTTTTTTGTTGTTGTTTTTTTGGGGGGGCCAAAAGGAATGATGACTCTTAGGGCTAAGTTATTCGCTGGCAGGAAGACGCTTATTTCTAAAATTTGGAGGTGCGCCGATTAATCGAAAACGAATCGATTATTGAGTACATTGATCATTTTGGATGAATCGAGAATAGAGACCTTGTTTCACTGCTCAACAGTAATTATTTCTCCATTTCTGTCTCCGATGAAAACAGACTGATTTGATTTTTTTCCAAATAAAACCTCTGGTTTGTTTGTGAATTTTTTAATGGATGTTACAGACCAAACAGTCAATTTGTTCGATTTTTCCGATTATTAGTTGTAACTAAAATCTGTGATCAATTATATTATTACAAATTGTCAAATCAGTTTTTTTGTTACTCGAAAAATCAAAGTGTTACTTTTTACAAGGACATATTGCTAAATATGAATACAGCTACAGAATTGTCATCCTCTGAATCGAACACCATCGAGTTGTACTATTTGTCAGTCGTATCCTACTCCTTGTATCGAATCGTTTGTTACTTTTTTATTTACTTTGTTTTTTGTTTTTTAAACCGATTACCGATTAATCTGTTTTTTTTTTAATAATTGTGAATTGCAGCCCTTGTACTATTACACTTTTTTGTTAGATTTTCAAAATATGAAATTATCGAGGGTCAAACTGCCACTAACATTTTTTTTTTTAATATTTCTGAGTCTCCTATGCAACAAAAGAAGTGTTTTTTTCCTTGAAAATTGGAAATAACGTTTGATTTTACTTGATCAAAACTCAACGGAGCGCTTCGATTTTCACCGCACCTTCACCAACCTGTCCACGTTCCAGATGGCCCTCTGCCTTACAAGTAAGGTGTTTGCTACAAAACTCAGCTGTGTAAATTGTTAATTTTGAATCAGTCAACAAAAAAGCGGAGACGTCCACCGAGGCAAATATGATAATTGTTTGCGGATTATGGAGATCTGTCTGGCGACTCGGCGGAGGCTGTGAGTAAACGGCAAGAAAGCTCAGCTCAAACAAATGCACTCACTCCGCCATTGGCGCCGTAAGCCCGATGGCACACACGGCGACGTGATCGGCGGGGGGATACCCGGCCGCCGGGCCCCCCGAAGGCCTCTGCGGAAAAGGTCGTTCAAATCGTTAAGGCAAACATGACGTAAAAATGTCAAAGTCATACAAGTGCACATGAAGATTGAAAGACTGTTGCTCCGACGTCGTCGCTTTTAGCATCCGCTTTATCGCGCCCGCAAAGTAGGACGCCCCCTCTACCCCCCGGGACATTTTCATGCATGTATACAGTATGTGGGTGCCGGAATTTTTCAGACCTGAAAAATATTTGTACTTTGCATATATGAGTGACAGATTACTGCAGTACACATATTTGCTTAAATCTCGAATTATTTAACCTTTGTTATCAACTCTACCCTCAGACTAGAGTGGAGCCTGTTGCCGACCAAACATGATAAAAAGCAGAGTTTACACTTGAAATTCCAATTTATTACAAGAGCAGTCTAGGGAACAGCTTTTCATACACTTTCTTCTGTCGTCCTCTTTCTCTCCTTCTGCCGCGAGCGTTCGAGTTGTCACTCACGCTGAGCTTCACGAAGAACACCGGCCAGGCAAACTGTCAATCAGCTCACGGGCACTCCTACAAGGCGCGTGATTGGCTCCTGGCTCACATATAAACAAATATAAATGTATAAAATATGAAAATCTGTAAAACATGAGCTATTCAATTCTACACAAAATCCCCTTTAAAATTTTATGAAGTATATGGCGGTATCTCAGAAACTGACAGTTACAGCAATTTGAATGTTGCCTACCTGAAATCCCTCGTTTTGAGAAAAAAAAAACAAAAAAAACAACCACATTTAAAGGTTTGGCACCCACATCTTTCAACAGTGTGCATCGTCTCCCAATTCCTTATTTTCATAAGCTTCGATTTACTATCTGAACCTTTGGGCTGCTTGGAAATAAAAGATCTTAAAGAATTTTTGTGGATATAGTAAGTCCATCTTCAAAATTAACAACCATTTGTAAGATGGACCATCGGTACGTATCCCAACCCTGAAATTTTCCTTATAACAGCACGAAATGTTTCTATTCTTCTAATTTTCAGTTATGAATGTATACCCCATGTACGGTAAATGTAAGTTATACGATAATTGCAACTGAACGTTTTCTCAATACATCACAACAAAAGTAATAATATGTTTTTTGATATAGTGCATCGTAAAAATACAAACACAAAAAACCTGCTAACGTTGAAATAATTATGGTGAATGGTTGCAACCTGTTTATGGGGTGTTCAATAAAAATTTACAGTTCAGGGGCTGTTTAGGGAATAGAGAAGAGGAATCCTCCTTCAAATGTATACAGCAGATGTGGACTGATAATGTCCTTTTAATGGGCCAATAAATCGCTCCAGCAGTTAACATAGCGCCGAGTGGGCGGGGCCGCCGCGCCCAGCTTGAATGACAATTAAACCAACTAAACCGCCGCCTTCCCACAACTTGGACCGTATATAACGTCGTCGCTACTTAGCATGCGGCGTCGCTAGCCCAGCGCCGAATCCGGGGCGCGCTTCGGATTAGCGCGGCGAACGGCCGCAAAATGCAAACTTTGCGACGCGACACGGTCCGAAAGTCGGCGCTGACCTGAAGTGTTCCCGGCAAATTGCTTCTCTGTCGCTTTTCATTACGATGAATGCGCCCGGCGTGATAATCTGATCTCGAGAGAAGCCTCGGATCAAAGCCTGCCAACATGGCGCCCCCTCCGACCGCAGGAACAAAAAAACGCCCCCCCCTTCTCAAAGACTGTGTGAACCGGATAATGTGGAAAGGAGATTTTAATGCGGCCGGCCCGCCTTGTCGTTGATACGCGCCCCGTCGCGTGATGTGACTCAGTGGTCTTCAAGGATGGGTGGTCCGTCTGGACGTGTGTGTGCGCGAGCGGCCTTTGTGTCAGGGGAGAGGGGCCTTTGTTCCCCTAACCAGGGAGGCGGGACCCGCAGATTAAGCTTTTACAAGTGCGACCGACCACCATGAGGGCACGCCACCAAGCGTGTTTACGCCGTTGCCCGCTCGCCGCGGCCGATTTGCCTGGAATATAACCCGCGGCCGAAATGGTCCTCGGGTGGACCGAGAGAAAAAGTCAAAGTGGGTATTTGTAGCCATTTGCATGAGAATTAGCATGAGCCGGTGAGAATGTGACGCGGGTCAGCGGGTCAATAGTTCTTATCCATCTGTCCTTCTGATGGCATGCCTCCCAGGTCAGTTTGATTTCTCTGCGAGCGAGCTTAATCTTACCCCGGTGCTCAGCCGGCCTCTTCAGCATACTTAGATGGGCTCCTTCAAGACCCTCTGCTACGCACACGCCCGACACGCAAACCTGTGCAGATGCCAGGATGACAAATCAATGCTCGCTTCTTGTATTAGATTGAAAATATTTTCGGTGGGAAGACAAAGCCCGAAGTAAAAAAGAAGTCGTAGATCCATGGAGGTTGAAGAGAAAGAATTAGATGGAGCTGTATGGAATACTTATGTCATTACGAGTCAAGGGGAGGGGTTGGGGTTGGTTTTCATTTTCGGGAAGACGCACATATTTTCAATTGTAATCGCAAAAATGATGAAATAGAGAAGAACACGTTGAGTTGTATTTTCAGGGGTGGATCATCACTTAAAGTGAGCTGAAAGTCTTTTTTTTGGAAGAATGTTTTCATGACAGCAGTTTTTTAGCATTTTACTAAAGAAGAGTCGCGTAAAGACGATAATCGTAATTTCATAAGAATAGGGAGAAATGACTGTATTGCATGCAGTGTTACCCCCCAAAAAAAGTATAGCGAAATTGTATCCTTTTTTACAGCAATTATACGGGTTACAGCTTAGTCTAAAACTGAAAAAAATAGCCGTATGCATCAAAAGTGCCTAAAACTAAAAATAAAAAAAAAAAAGAGAGAGAGAGATGAAATTTTTGCTTTATTGCAATTACACTTCATATGAAAAAAACAAAGCCTTTTCCCTGGGCTAAAGTTTTGGGTAAATATCTTTTTCCTAAGGCTCTGGCTGCTCCTAACATTTACAAGGTGAACGTGGCAAAATGGCAAACACTTTGTTTTTTTTTTCAAAACTAGGGATTTCAACTTAACATTCAAATTGCTGTAACCATGAATTTTTGAGCTATTGCTATGCATGAGGTAATATGGACATTTTTTTTCATTTTCTTGCAGAATTAGAATACAATACTCCATTTTCATCATATATATATATATATATATATATATTTATAAACATAACATCCACCTTATACCTACTAAGAAGATATTACAAAAACGGACAGTTTTGTTTTTGCGGAGTCCAACAAAACCAAGGTAGCACTTCTCGGTCCCCCAGATCGTAATTCTTCAAATGTCCCGTCAAGGCGTGAATGGCGCGATCCCCCTCCCACACGTTGCATTTTGTTTGTGAAGCGGGTTACGACATGTGCTACAGATTAGCTTTAAATACTGTTTGACCCGTGTCTGCGCACAGCCAAGCTTTGGGAATTGGACAAGCGTACCATCTGTGAGGTGGAGTCCTCCATCCATCCTCTATCTCATGAAAGAGCCCCCCACCCTCCTCCTGGTCTTCAACTCCTTCCCTCTATGCCCTTCATCAGTCTTCTGCCTTCTCAGCGTTCCTCGCCTCTGTCGTGGCGGCTGTCTGAACAAACAAAACCCATTCGGGTTCGGTAGCGAGACAGACGGGCGATGCGCCGTTGTTTGTTTTTCCCGCTTCTGGTGTGGGAGACACTTTTCTTACAGAGGAGGAACTACAAAACAAATATTTACCCCTCTTGCTTCCAGCACCTGGAGTCCCCCCGTTTCCGTCAGGGTAGAACCTCCTTTGGTTCCGAGGAGAGGAAGCGATCGACTTGCATCAAAAAAAAAAAGCAACCTGAAATTGGGTACTTTTGTGGGTTATTCATTTTTGACGCAACTGTTGGAGTCAAAATTCTTTTTGGGTCAAATTTTGGAGTGAAAATGGTTCCCGGGTCAAGAAAATTGGGATAAAAATAAACAACCCGCTAAGCAACCCTTATTAGGTATTTTTGTGTTGGTTATACAGTCTGCCCCAACTGATTGGGTCAAAAAAATTTTGGGTCAAACTTTTGGGTCAGAATGAAATTAAGCAAACTTTTAGCGAAATTTTTAATGTTTTCATTTCTATTTGGTCATTTTTGAACCTACAATTTTTAGTGTAGGCGCATAAATATTTTAAAAAAACTGACCCAAAACGAACTCAAACTTAGGTTGGTTCCTTTTGACTCAACAGGAATGTGTAACTAGTGAGTAATGATTAATTAACCCATTCCTCATAAGCGTTCCCGCCCCTTATATTGCTCAGCCAATGGCAAGTAAGGATTGAGGACAGGATTTGTACACGAGACATAAGAAAAAGTGAGGATTTATAGAGAGAATTAAAACATTTTCACTTCATGAACTCAAATGTGTGTACGTGATGGATGGATTTTTTACATGACAGATGAGCCTATTTGTTTGTGTCCACTGTAGTGGACATTTATTTTTGGGCTATGTCCTTTGACTACTTGGACTAAGTCCCAGTGTGCTCATTTGAGGACATCCTGGCCTTTCCAGTAATGTCGCATTCAAAACGCATTCAAAATAGTCGACACCAAATTGAATAGGCTGATTCTCAGGAGAATATTACAAATGCTTGAAAGTGGCTCTGGATCTTCACTCACCCTAGCCTGTCATGACTTATTAAACAAATTAGCCCCATTACCAACTAACAGATAAAATTACACTGACTGGGATAGGCGTTTGATTATTTGTAGTCGAATCTCTCCGCCGGAACTACAATGATGGCTGCAGCTTGCGTTCGCTCTTGAAACGAAGCAATTTAACTATCATACCAACATGAGCTGCCGGTCCGCAGTACATTATTCGTGATGCGATCACATCCAAATCAACAGATCTCCCCATCCCTCCAATGCCGTCATTAAGCACACCCATAATCCGAATGGAAAGCAGCCCGCTGTAAATATGCACATGTTTGACTGTCGGGTCAGGCCCAAAGCAGAGACGACTTTGGATGCACGCCGCCGCACATCGCAGATGAACAATAAAGCGGCGTGTGAGGGCACTCGCAGGAAGTGGAGGATTTCACACTTGCATGCGTTGATATCCTGCCGGAAAGGAAATAGACGCGCGCTTTGCTGACCTCCAACCGGGAAGGGGCTATCCTCAAAGTTGGCTTTTGAATTCTTCGCTCCGCCAGTTCGAAAGGAGCAGATATGACATAAAAAAATATACAGGAGTTGAGCAACCAAAGAAGTTACCTTCTTTTTCTACGGACTCAGCTGTTGCTGCTTAACGTGAAACCACACTTGTGCAATGGCGCCCTCTTGTGTCCTGAATCACGTCTCCATACTAAGCCTTTAATAGAAGTATCGCACTTTTTTAAAAAAAATAATTATTTAATTATTTATCTCCGATCCCACTGAAGGACGAAGTTGGCAATTGTCTGAGAAGGCAGTGCTTCTTTTGATCTCTTCAGGGTTCATTCAAGGTTGCCAAAAGGTCACCAGAGTCCACCAAAATATCGCCAAACTAATATATTTCATAAGTTTGGTCATTGTTATACAATTGCATTACAACTGACATTAACATGTATTAAATGTAAACTTAAAATAAACATTCAACATTTTGCGGAGTCACTATGACACAATGCAATGTTTCTCCGTGTTCCAAATAATTTGTCCTTGATTTGAAAGGGAATATGCACTGGTCCTATAATTCCCAAATAACCTAATTTTGTCCTTTCAAAACGCAACATTACAAATAAACAAACGAGGGACAATGTTTAGTTCACCGACGCGAATAGGGCCCGATACCAAACTTGTGTATTAGAAACATTTTTATAAACATTTTTTCCTTCAAATTACACATATTTGCCATTTCACACTGGCATTGATTTAACATTATGTTTTTTTATAATTAGTTTTTTTTTTATTCTTACAACATACACATTTAATCAGTATAACATTTCCCAGCAAAGTCATTTATTCGCATCAAACTGAATTATTGTTGCATGCAGTTAAGCACGTTGACCACTAGATGTCATCACAGGTCCACAAAATGCACTCTGGAAGCCGCCACATCTTTATCACGTTGGCTGCGTCATAACACGAATTGATGACAAACATTTGAAAGTGTACCGATAAGTGATCTTCCTACAATAAATTTTGAGTTGAAAGAACAGGTTTTTTTTTTGTGTGGGATATGATTTTCACTGCTGTCAACCGAGAAAATTACAAAGAAAAAAACAACAACACATTTGAAAATTATTTTCATTATGAGCCAGCATTTGGCAGCCCAGACCATCAAACACTCTCGAATACAATAAGGAAGCAGATTGGGGTGGGGGAAACGCTCTCATCAAAGTTATTTACAAGGATCCCAGTGCTGAATTTCATTTGGGAAAGCTCATCCGTCAAGATGGGCGACAAGAGCAGACAATAGTTGCGGGCTGAATGAGGAGAGGAGAGAAGAGGCGAGGAGAGGACTATTTGACATGAATATCAAGAAGAGACGGGAAATGATGAGGAGCGGTTTGCTAGATTACAAAATCATTGCTGATGGTGAGACAAAAGGGACGGGGGTTTTATATGTACACGCTGTGAGCAAAAGTATTGGGACACCCACCGCACTTATGGAAAGTCAATGGACCCGACTTGTTAGCGTTTAGTGCGGTCCTGCTGATTCCATCAACTCGTAGTGGAGATTTAGACGTATTCATAATCGTAACGAGACAGTCAGAGGCCTAGATTGGTATTAACATAACGCTATTCATCAGTCTATTCTCATCTCATTTAATTAACTCTCATATATCCCTGTCATCATTAGGTGCGCAATCATGATCAGCATAATGAGATGTAGTCTGTCACGTGATTATCTATCTGTCCATCCAGCCAGCTGTCGGCTATCCCTACATACAGCTGTCCATCCGTGCGTTCATTGTCTGAAAGGCGTTTCGGAGGATTTGGCATCCCATAATTATACAAATTTGAGCGTTTTTATTATTTGCTTTCAATCAATCTCAGCAAAACGCAGATTTTTGAGATGAGTCAGAAATTATCCAGAGATGATGCTGCGTTGTTCTGGGGGTGTTAAGAGTGTTTTTCTTTTTTTTTTTTGGTGGTGGGGGGGGTGATATTTAAACCCATTTTCAGTATTTACCACAAAAATTCTGTATAACACGAAAACAGGCAGTTCTCACAATTCAATATTCGAGCACTCAACATGATCTTTTTCGGGTTTGAATTTTTTTTTTTAATAAATGTAATGTACCTACAAATCAAAATAGTACTGTACTGTATAAAAAATAATAAAACTTGAAACTCAGATTTTGAAATGCAACACAAAAGAGAATTCCGTTTGGTCACTCATGGAGAATATTTGAGCTCTCAAAATCATCTGCAGGATCCATGTTGGATGTGTGCCTTTAAGGGGCGTGGCTTATTGAGCAACACAGGGACCTTGTTGCTTCCTCATATGGTAGCGGGTTGCTTAGTGGCCAAACAGGAAGTAGTAATGCTATTAGCACTCTAAAATCAGTCCGCCAAGCCCTTTCTGAAGAGCTGAACTCCGATTTACAAAACAAACAAAACACACACAAAAAAAAATCTGTTAGGTTACTCACTGGAGAATATTCGCGCTCTCAAAATCATCTGTAGTGTCCGTGTTGGATGTGTGCCTTTAAGGGGCGTGGCTTGATTGACAGTGACCACGGCGCTTGCCTATATATAGTAGCGGGTTGCTTAGTGGCCAAACAGGAAGTAGTAATGCTATTAGCACTCTGAAATCACCCAACACACAAATTTTGGGATCTCAAAATTAGCCGCATCGAATTCATAGTACAACGTCACATGCCTACTGCGCCACTAGATAGAGCAACCCCGCTACCGCGAATCAGTGGTTGACTCCAACCAAGTGTATAACCTTGTACCCCCTCCCTGACCCTATCCCACCCCACCCGCTCCACCTCCCAGGGTGTCAGTACCCACTGGAGCGCTTTTCGCCAAAGCGGCCCGTTAAGGGAAAGGCTGTCAGCGGATACGGATGCTTCCAGAGCTCATTAAAGCGCTGTCGGAGTCATGCCGAGCCGTGAGAGACAGAGCCGGAGATAGAACGCAGCATCACACAGGAATTCCATCCATCACGCTCCTCCATGACATTAATATCTATCACACGGCTCTGACAATGCAATTCTGCATCCCCGGAGTGAGACATTCGTCCTGTCACGCCGCTGAAACACGAGCCAGGAAAGGTACTAAAACCTAAGCGAGTGTCCCTGTGCACATATGTGCTCAAACCACAAAGAGCGCCATCATAAAACATCGACTGCGCCGTTATTACGAGCGTATTTGCTTTTCCGGGACAGGCTATGCTTTTCAGCGCTCAAACTTGTCTGAATTTGGGAGCGCTACCGCCGGATGTTTACAGTCAAGCGATTGTTAGTGTGCAGTGCGAGAGCGGAGCAGCCTTATTAAGGTGAACGCGCGCTACTGGGAGTCCTTGCTGCGGGTTGTGCCATACGCGAGCACCAAAAAAGAACTGTCTCCAAAAATTATTGGTGAAATACTTTTCTCCTGACACTTGATTCTCAGAGGGAGAGGTTAACTTTGGGTGACTTTGGGAAGCCGTTTTTGGTGCTCGTACGTCCGACTCCGGTGCGTCTCCTTCACAGTCGCGGGGCGCCGGCTCGGCGTCGAAGGTCAGGCCTTCCAGTGAGGAATTTGCACATTTCTCCGTGTTGAATTTTCAGCGTACATTCTGTTCTCCTCATTAGTGTTGCTTTTGCCGTATTATGCTGAGCAGCGAGCGTAGACGTTTTTGTACCGCACAATTTCCATTTTTGGGTCTAAGGTCAGAAGCTTACGTTGCCATTACTATAGTTTAACCAGATGGAAAAAATAAAGTATTTAACACAACAGTTATGCTAATTTGCTAGGAACAACAAAAATATCCCAGGTTCACTTTGAATCGGGTGTATTTGTCACCCAAATGTGTTCAAAATGTCCAGTATTTCATTTTAATCAGTGGTTTATGTTCCTTTCTCAGAAACGGCAATAATGTCGCTGAGTCAATCTGACTCGGAGGCATGTTTAATTTTCCCAAAATGTCAAAAACTCTGTTTTCACAATGAAACAAGGTCATACTTAATTAACACCAGTGTGTTAATAAATTATAATGTCCATGAATGAATACAAACACAAATACCCGGTGGAAGGAAATTGCTCCGATCAAAATATGTGCTTCAACTTCTTTTCAAGCAGTGCAGTGAAGTGCAAAGAAAAAAAAAGCAGATTAAAATGATGGCAGAAGACGTTAAAAAGTTTTGATGTCCTACCCAATACGGAAGTGTTATGTGCTAACGGCTGAGCTGTAAGTTAAGTACACTTGACAAGAAATACAAGACTTATTGTTTATAACACAACTAACATAACTAACATAATTCATAAATAACTTGAATTATTAGGCCTTTAAACGCATTTGCAAAATAGTTTATAGTTTGCAAAATGTGTGCGTAAGGGTTAGATCTCCCCCCGGGCCGGATCTGGCCCGCAGACCATACGTTTGACACCCCAGGATGTCCTTTCTGATGTGATTTAAGCAAATGTATGCAATCTGCACGCATCCTTTTCAGGTCTGAGTTTATTCCACTAAGTATCAAACATCAAGGTTATGTTTGATCCTTTGCACTTTAGTACACCCTTTGAATTCCAACCAGACTCAACAGTTTTGACCTGAATAATTAACCAGCCAAGTATAAAATCAATCTCGGCGCAAGCCTTTTAAATTGCTTACAGGTTAAAACCCCGAGCAGATCAATTTGCATGACGGCTCAGTCACGAGGTCAGAGCGCGTAGCGGCGTCGCGACGCCGTCGTCTCGTCGCGCTTCCACGTCGCTCACTTTTTCACCGCGCGACGATTGTTGGTGAAAAGTGAGCCGCTCTACCACAAGGCTGTCTTCCTAAGTCCTTCTAAAGAGTCTCCTTGGACTCCGCCGGGTTTTAGATTGGCAGCGGGAGGCGTCGTCGTTCAAGGCGAGCGAGCTTCGACGCCGCCGGGGCCGCGAGTGAGAAATAACAACCCCGGCTAAGCCGAGTAAACAGCGTCCTCCGGCGTAATGAATCAGTTCATGGCACTTCCTTGACAACAGAAGCCTGTTGGGTATAAATGAAAACGCATGCATAATTATCCTCCCCCGGTTAATATTTCATCGGTTTTCCCCGCGTCTCGGTGAAAACGCCGCAATGTGATGAACCGGCATCCGTTCGGGCGCTGACCATATGCTAGGGCGCGTTTGCTGCCGATGTGACGCTTAGCTTGTTTTCTCTCCTCGCCGGCAATTCATCATCATTTTGGAAAATAACGCTGAAGTGTAAAAAACAAAAAAAAAAAACACCTTAATTCTCCTGAGTGATGTCTTGTTTGCAGTTTGCAAGCGGCAAGAAACTCTTGCGGCGCCCAATAAAGACAAATCCCGCAGCAGGATACTTAAATCACAGCTGGTGTAAAAGCACCATAGTGACTAATGTTTTCATAGAGAAGAATGGAGGATATACGCTGCTAATTAGACCACTGGCTATCTCAGCGGACCTCCTGTCATTGCCTATGCCCAAACGCTCCCTTTAATTACTCGCCGAGAAAAAGAGGATGTCAAGTAAAAATAGCAAGTAGGCTCCTTCCTCGCAAGTAGCGCCGGCCGGGTGATTGCTGCTGTGGGCCAGCCGACTTTCTGGAAATAATTCCGCGCGCATGCAATCCATCACACCAGCCCGTCTCGCAACTTTGAGAGTATAATTACAGTAGAGGCCGGAACCAGAAAAAAAAAACACACACACAAACACGCAAATATCTAATTTTGGAAAACACACACCCGGGCTTGTTTTGATATATTTGCCTCGATTTATCATCACGGCTTACGCCAACCTTCCATGCGGCCATGTCGGAAAACCACAAGGAAGATTTTCCAAGCCGTACGATGATGGCAGAAAAATTATAGCTTATAACTAGTGCTTCTCAATTTTTTTTTTTTTTTGAAAAGCCCCCTCTCAATGGCTTATAACTGTGGTGGCTATAATTTAGATCATTATCAATCAAAATTGTATACTTAAAAGTGTTAACGTGGGCCGCACCCAAAATAATGTTTTGGAACTGATTAATAGTTCATTCATTTGTGCTTTGTTTGGCTTGATCTTTGTTTTTGGCGCCGCCTCTGGCCGCTGTTGATATTACATTTTATAGTGAGAAGGATGGTGTGGTTTTGAGAGCAGTCAGTCGGTTTTGTTTCTGTGAAATCTGGCCCACGACTGTCTGTAAGTTGTACTTTCGTTGGTGGAATGTTGATGTATGATAATATGGCCAAAATTAGTTTGTTTGTTTGTTGACCCAACAACTTGTGACTGTGGATAACATGCCAGCTAATATTGGTTATCTTCATCATGTTATATAGTGCTGCCCTGTATGCGTTTAGCTCATTCGCATTTTGGTTTGTGCCAGGTATTTCCCTTGAAATTAATAGCTTTTGTAATTCCGTTTTATGATTGACAATGTAATTTGCATACATTTTGAGCCCCCAGCTTATTTAAATCTGAAAAAAAAATAGCTTGAAGTGCATAAAAGTGCCTGAAATGAAAACAAAAAAAGGATGAGCGTCATAAAAACTATAAACATTTTTGACCAACTGAACCGTTTCCTTTTGAAAAAAATTGATCTCGAACATTAACACGGATTTCTTTAATATTTTAACCCGAAGGAAAAAAACAAACATTGTACTGATGTTTTTTAAAACCATATTAATCATTAACTTGACTTAGGAATTAAAAAAACAAAATCTTGACAGCGATTGAAAAAGTTTAAAACTCCTGCACACTTTGACAAGAAGAGCACTACTGCACCACCTGGTGCCGGAGATGTGCAATTACACTACACAGCGCAAAATCAAATCCCATTTCTGTACACGCCCCCCTGCCAGTTCATTCACCACACTATATATATATATATATATATATATATATATATATATATATATATATATATATATATATATATATATATATATATATATATACTGGAACATGTGTGTTCTTTAACTTCAATAACAACAACAACAACAAACAAAAAGGTAGAAAACAACACATCACCGCTTATTGGTGGGTCGCATACCTTGCACAGTTGCCATGGCAACAAGTGTCCCACTGGAAAAGGAGTTCCAGTTGAATCCCACGGGGCTTGGCATTTGATTGAACTGTTGTCAGGATGCAAGACAAATGATGACGTATGGCGCGACACACCGACAGACACACACACGGGAGCTATTAAGAACACCAAATCTTCAAGTGTGGAAGAAAATATCAATATTGCCATGTTTTCTGTCATGCTACCGTGTCAAATATCTGCAAATTTTTCATTGCATCAATTATGCAACGATCGGTATATTGGAAGAGCGATATCAACAATACATCACAATGTTCATATAACTGAAATAGGGAGTTCAGAAACAGCCTTAAAAAAAATCAAAGTGCTCACATAATTAAGTGCATCAGATAGTGACAGTATCAAAATCTGATAAGCATGCATTCAAAATGTACCACCAGAGATAAATACTGATTTATTGTACCACCCAAAAGGATGTTTAAATTGCCTGACATAAAAACATTATACGTTTGAATTAAGAAAAACCACAATACACCCTAAAAACAGGTTCTAATTGATTAATATGCCGTCTTTTCTTACAATCACCGCATACATAAATAAGAACTTCGCTGTAGTAATATTTTCATTTTCACACAATGCAACCTGTTGACAAAACGGTGCAAAGGTTCACTAATACCGCTTGGAAAAGTCTGCCGTCCTGTCAAATGGCTTCAATTATCCTGCGCTTTCTTCCCAACGTCTCGTATACGCGTTCATTAATAATGCATATATCATATGTAAGCAACAACCATGTTCAAACCTTTGACGCAACCTTAAGAAAAGCCAGGCAGCCAGCGACGCATTTAAATGTCAGATTATGCCAAATCTGTCTCTTAAGTGCTCTTTGTCCTCCCCGCCAGTTCAATTCTTGTGATAATTAAGCCCTCACCGCATTTTCATATACTTCTACTTTACATAATTAGCCTCAGGCCGACTTTCTGCTCTATAGGGTAGTCACAGCTGGATCCTGAAGACAAACTCACTCTCAAACGGAAGAAAAAAGACTGCGCTTGGGCGATAATCAAAAATCTGACTCCGTGCACTTTGCGGTACATTATGGCATTCATCGCATCAGATATAGCGACGTAGAAGTGGTACATTGTGGTGTTAATTGCATTAGATATAATATATTTATGTTTGCATGCAGTATTGGGAGTAATGCATGACAAAAGTAATGTAATTACTGTAATGCATTACTTTTTTTCTGTCAGGCAGTTACACACAAAAATATGTTAATTTTTTATTGGTGCAAAAGACAGTCATGCATGTTACAATGCATCATAATATATAGCCCCAAAAAATGCTCCTAAACCCTTTAAATTATAATATTAATTGAAGCAGTTACATGAATGCAGTACATTTGGTTGCCTTGAGATGGCGCTGGTGTATTGTTGCTGTGCAACTTTGTTTAGGTAGTTTTATTTGTATGTTTTTAATTTACTTTTCCAGCGATCATTCATTTACAAGTCAAAGGGAGCAATAATATTTATTTTGGGATCATTTTGAGCATGTACGAGTTGGTTTACTTAGTTTTAGGTCGTGTAACGAGCGTAATGAGATACATTAAAAATGCCAAATCCATATTTCCAGAGTAACGTAAAAGTAATTCATTAGTAGTGAAATGCCTTACGTTTAAAAAAAAAAAAAAAAAGTCTTCAGCCATGCCCCAAACAAGTGCAAAGCCCAAGCCTGAAAAAAAATCGATGTAAAACAATGTCAAAGGCTGGACACAGTGGCCGTCACGTCACGTGGGCGGGGTTTAATATTGGTTCAATATAATGTTACTGCTTCCACTTAGATGTGTTTTTTAACCACCAACAGGCTACCATTAAAGCTTGACGCCTTACATCGGAACCTCCTCATGGGAGAACAGAATAATCACAACAATCCAATAATCATCTCAAATAAAATGTAATATCAGTAAAGTGAGTGGGAGAAACACTTTCTGGAGTGATTCACTAATGTTATTGCTTCGTTTATGACTCCCAGTACAGATCGCTTCATCACGGCGCACGGAGAGTATTGGAAGGTCACCCGTGTGTTCACTTTAAATGTTTGTTTTTGCTTGGCGGGACAGCGCACACAATATTATCAACGCCCTTCTGCCGAAGAAATGTCAGACTTGATGATTTATTTTTTTTATAACAAAGGTTGCATTTTCACAAGGGTGCGGCTATTATCTTTGTATAAAGATTTCTATCTATCTATCTATCTATCTATCTATCTATCTATCTATCTATCTATCTATCTATCTATCTATCTATCTATCTATCTATCTATCTATCTATCTATCTATCTATCTATCTATCTATCTATCTATCTATCTATCTATCTATCTATCTATCTATCTATCTACCCTGTTAGCTAGCTAGCTAACATGTTTAAGGTAAAGTAAGTTTTAGGTTGGGTGGTGTTAAGTCAGGTTAATTTTATGTTAAGTCGAAAAAGATAAGCTGAAGCGGTTTAATTTTAAGGCGTGATTAGGTGACAATAGCAGAAGCTAAGATGTTCTTAGAGACGGCGTCAGTGAGTAGCAGAATTAAAAGTACGGTAACGCATGATACACATAGTAAAAATCAAATTTGATGGCCAGTCAGGAGGAGCAACTGTTGTTTATGTTTCCATATCATTACAAGTAACTCTGAATTAACAATAAAAACAAGGAGTCATCGCACCTGCACCAGATACGCTAACAGTTAGCATAGCATAGTCCTTTTATTCTTCTTTTTACACCGTATTGTTTGTTTGTTTTTTCTCACGTATTAAACACCGTGGCGCATCACTTTTTTGAAAGGGAAGCGATGGAAATGAAAAAAAAAAAGAATATGACATGAGGTCGCGTGCAAGGAACTTAAAAGCGCGTTTCGGTGTCTTGTCTGCATGTGAATACGAGCAGAGGTTAAAAGAATGACAAGAGTCACACACACCACAAGGGGATGGAAGACAAGAAGACGCATGTTGCTCGCCGATGATAAATGAGTCTATACGCTTCTGTCAGTTGTACTTTGGCATCAAGTCAAAGGCACAATTTAGTGTAAAATATTACACGAGCCATTCCCGATGACAAAAGTTTAATGCTGATGTATGAAGAGACATGAGGGAGCGAGCAATTCTTCTCAAAGGGCAATTAATTCATGTGCGCTAGGCTCGCGCGAGCACTGTGCAGGGTAGACACTATTAAACTAACTGTTGTATTCTGCTCTGTGTCGCAACGCATAATGAGAAAAATCCGGTCGAATGAGGACCTCTGTAAAGAAATGTACTCCAGAAAGCTGCCGCTATTGCTATAAATCCGTAATCACAACCTTAGAACAGTTTATTGGATTTCAGAATTTCTGGACAGGATTCAACTACTACTCTTCAACTATATATATATATATATAATGTGTATGTATGTGTATATATATATGTATGTGTATATATATGTATATGTAAACTTATGAAAATTCATGATTTTACATCCTACAAAACATACACTAATTGTTGGAGTTGACAAATGGTCGGCTGTTGGGGAAAAAAAAAACAACACGATTTTGAAAAAGTACTATTTTTTTTCTTCCAGTCATCATAAGTTTGAGTTAAAAAAAACAAATGGTTTCAATGCACCTTTGCTCGGTGATTATTGCCCGTGCCATCGGACTTTGAGTGAATTGTGAGGACCTCTGCTTCAACCTCGCTCCCCTCCTCCAACTCATCTCCATGTTCCCAGCAAGTGAGCGTTATCGAGCCGAACGCAAAATGCGCGGCGCCTCACACAGAATAAAGTGCGAGGAAAGAAAACTTTTTCCACTCTGCGCTTCGGGAAGAGCTTGCGGACTTACATCAGTGTCTCTGCCCTCGTACGCTTTCTGTAGGTGTCATACAGCCTCAGCCTAAATACAATATTGAGGAGCATGTTGAAGAAGGAAGGAGAAAGTGGCACAAGATCATTTTCACCTTGCTTGGTCAGAGGAGAAGAAATTACCACAGAATCATACATTTATTACGTAACCCAAAAATCACCCTCAAAACTCAAATATTGTGTATATGATAAAATGTTCATGTGCTCCCCACTAGACTAATGAAAAGATTCTGAATATTTGTGTCAGTAGAATATGAAATAAACGGCAATAATCTCATGGGGCGGCCATTTTGAACGAGGGTGGACTCAAACGTCGGGTCAGTCAGCTAGTTTTTAGGTTGCTAATGCTAAACGACCAACAGTGAACGTAAACAGGAAATACAGCACGGCAAAAGCAGATATTCCAAAATAAGATAACACAGGTAAGCAAACAATACAAACTGGAGCGCTTGATGAATTGTTAACTGAATAAATCTCATCTTCATGCCCGCGTTTGGGAACACGGATGGATTCGGACATTGGTTCGGTCTGCTTGCTTCTTTTCGTGAAAACAATGCGGTACAACCTTGGTTGACCGAAGCTGCGCAACGTAATTTTTTGTTTCTTAATAAGACCCCCTTATGATACCCTTTCACATTTTTGAGAAACGATGAAACGGGTTATTCACGGGACGTTACAGTAAGTGCAATTGCGCAAAATCCATTCAGCTAAAACAGAACAATCAGTGAAGTAAGTGAAGTGACTTTATCTGAATTCTTCTCCCGTAAAGTACGGCAGCGTGAGTGCATTATGGCATTCCACTCTCATCCATTAATCTCCTCCAATATTCCACAGCAGTGATGGCCTATTTATAGGCCAGGGGATGATTAAGTGGAGACGCGCAAGTGCCACAAAGGGACCCAAGCTCATTTGATTCTTTTGCTCCCTTTCTTTACATTCTCCATTTTTGTTTCTGCCCCCCCCCCACCGCCTGGCGTTTATTTTATTTTCTTCCCACTTTTTCCCCGACACTTTTTGCAAACGCTAATTGTTATCGCTCCCCCAGCATCGACATAAGCTTGAAGGGTACCTATTAGCGGACAAAGAGGAAGAAAATATGAGGCGCGATCCTGCTTCCACTTCCCCTGCAAGTCGTCCTTGAGTGGATGTAGAGCAGCACCGAGGAAAAAGGGACTAAGCTCATTTCCATGCGTATGCTGATGATTAATGGGAGAGGAGTGGAGTCCAATAAATGAACCCTCAGATATTTCTGGGTTGTTTTAAAGGACGCTTCGGTGGCTCCATTTTCCTGGAGGACTTAGAATGCAGGATGCCGTAGAAACTAATTAAGAAGACAATAAATGTGCTCCAACGACCGGTTTTGGCGGAAAGTGTTTATGCGGCTGCTTCTTTATGTCTAATGAATGCGGGCAATTGTTTCTTCGCGTTCCAATAGGTATTCCAATATATATATATATATATATATATATATATATATATATATATATATATATATATATATATATTCTGTTTTCATGAGAATTTTCTAGTGGTGCCATGCAAATTTTTGTGGATTTAAATGTGTGCAAATAATCCATGGATCATCATATCAAAATCGGTCTCATGAAACCCTCATCTGAACACCTCTTAATAGTTAACACGTTGAGTGCCGTCGACGCGAAAAGACGTCAGCGCAGTCTTCACCAAGCAGGACCATCTTTGTCAATTGATGTCTGGTGTATTTTTTTAAAATTTCCTAACATAAAACTTTTTGGGAGAAAAAGTGTGTGGGGAAAAAACATTATACAACAACTATAGTCAGAATGCTCAAAATTGGATTGCAGGTTCCAAACAAAGTATGTCATTAAAATTACTAATAATTGCAAGTCACAGTCTTGATATCGTTAATGGAAAAATGTAGCAATTTCATGCAGTCTGAACCAGAAATGTGTTAAAACATTTTTTGGAAACCTTCCATTCCATTAAAAAAAATAATTCAATGAGCTCATATTGAAATTTACATAAGTCAGCAAGAATACATAGTATAAAACGCATCTTAGTACATAACAGGACATTTTAAATAAAACTTGAAAGGCATTGTTACTACAAATCATCATTTTACTACAGATCATAATTATTAGTCTGGCCCTTTGAAACCAATGGCCCTTTTTTTTTTTTACATTGATATTGTAGGGCTAATGTTAATTGTTGTTGTACAGTGTTCCCTCATTTTTCATGAAACCAGAAAAAGAGAATAAATTCCGATACAAATAAGTTCAACTGTTTCCGCCTGGATGCTGTATGTATATAAATTAAGTTTATTGTTTACTGTGTTTCCGAAAAGCTTCCCTACTTTTCTTTCGTACGCCCATTGATTGCCCCCATTCTCCGTGCACGTCCCCACAACGTATTGCACGTTTTCTTAAAGGGCCAGACTCAGCCTGTCATTCGTTATTCACACCTGACACTCTCCATTGCATGTACGGCTCCGCACAGCTCTATCACTCACAGCCACAAACGCACAAGATTAGCCGTGGTTTGGTATTAAGCAAGTGCCTTAATTTGTGGCTGAAAAAGATCGAGGCTTAATAGGCTGTTAGAATGCTTCAGACATGTTAAGGAGTGTTATTGCGATACGAAAAAGCGCAAAAAGCGAACCGCAACGTGGCTACATTGTACACAGAGATTCTTATTCTTATTCACTACCATGCCAGTAAAAATGAATCTTTGACGTCAATCGCCGTCATCGGCAGGGAACGAGTGAAATAAATGCACATTAGCAAATTGGATCAATCCGATATGTATTCAAAACAAGCGACGTTCCATAATTCAATCCAAAAGTATCGCATTTACCGGCGCGATTCCTACCGAATCGTGCGCTCGCCCTCTTGTTGCTCATCTCTCGGAAATATAAGGCTGAGGAGCTTAAAGAGCAGAACCCCTGAGATATTCCGCCCGAACCATTAAAGCGTACGAGAACAATGGAAGACTCTTTTTCACACCGATAAGTCATATTAGTCGGAGCGGCTTTCTTTCTCCGAGCCTCTCCAGCTGCCTGCAAATATAATAAGCGCGGTCACAATAGCTGACCTCTTCCATGGAAACATGCTGGATGTAATCTGTACAAGTTGAATGTGGACCCACTGCTGGGCCCTCCCGATCATTACGGGAACAACGCTGCTGCGAGGTAGGCCGGCGGTTCGCAGGAGGAAGGTGGAAGCTGCAACACAAAACCTTGTGTAACACGGCTCTATTTTTAGGATGCAGAAAAATGCAGGAATGCATCGGGGATATAAGGAGGAGAAGATCTCCAACGCAGGTCAGGCGGTTTTGTTTTGACGTCAACACGGAGGGTTTTCAAGCATGTCAGGAAGACACGTTGACGTGTTTAGAATGGGGCGTGGCGCGGAATTGGAAAGAACCACTTCTGCCACGTCGGGGCTGACGGTAATCAACTCATTAAAAGACGGAAAATGTGATTTGACAGGAAATCCAATTATTCGGAAATGTATAGAGTCGGGATTAGGCCGAGAAATTTAATGAAGTCGGAAATGTGAATGAAAAGAATAAACTACTCTGGTTGCTCCTATATATGTGCTTATGAACATCAAATGCAGTAAACGATTTCAAATTTTTTTTTTAGTTTTGCACCTTTGCGCCTGGAAAGACGGGAACGTCAATGTGGAGTCAAGTAGTTACTGTATGTTAGGATGTATTTGCAAGTGTGTAGATGCAAATGGAGATGCAAAAGCGTTTTTGTACATTAAAGGCTAAAATCAGCCTTTTTTTTTCTCTTTTTAATGCCATAGGGCACTGGTGTCAAACTCAAGGCCCGGGGGCCATATCTGGCCCATCACATCCTGCTATGTGGCCCGCCAATTGCTGATTTGACTTCAAGTTTCTGGATTAAATACCAAATTTACAAGTTGTCACCTTTTCTTTCCTTCCTTCCTTCCTTCAAACAAATACAAAGTCAATACCCCGCGACATTATGGGGAAAAATGTATACATTGAAGTTAAAATTGTCAAATTCACGAGAGAACAATCAACAAATCAATACCTAGTGACATACCTATGAAAATGCTACATTTTTAGCATCTAGCCTCCGACTACGTTCGAATGTATTCCCTAGTACGAACGCATTCAGCTATTTGTTCATTCTTCAGTGGTAGACGTGTCTTCTCCGTCCCTCATTTGTTTGCAAGTTGACACGTACTTCCAAGCGCTCGTTACTTTCCCAAACACGAAAGTTTTAGCGACAAGTCAGTTTTCGTCCCTTTTTTTTAATATCAACCTCTAATCTTTGCGGACTGTTGCGTCTGAGCGGTCCTATTAATTCTCCGGTCACGGGTCTCCGATTGGTTGTTTTTATCGGCTTCCCGAAGTCGGACCCCGCAACCGCCGGTGCGATTTGGCCCCGAGCCAACGTTTGGATTGCGGTTCTCGCTCGAACGGTGTCAGAAGTGAGAGGGTTAGCCGCCGAGCGACCGCGGGGACAGGTGAGCCCTTTGCGACAGGCCCTGGAGATGGATGAGGCACTCGGATGATGAATGGGGGACTTATGTGGGACACGGGCTCGCCTCTCCAAAGCAGCGCCGGTGTGACGACAGGTGACATCATTACATGCTTACTCACAACTCTAAATAATATTTGTTGGTTTTAAAGCCTCCACCCGTCCATTTTCTGGACTACCGTAAAGCCGTACCTGGCTGGGTCGATTAAATTGTGTACCCCGTGATAAACTTGGGTTCAAAACACCTTCTGAAGGCTAATTTAGTGATTCGGTGGCTTGTGTGGACAGATCCATCCATCAAGGTCACATCTGTTTGTGAATGCGGTTTTGTTACCCGCAATCCTTTTAGCCTGAGTGTGATGAGCCCGTTGTTTTGTTTTTGTCCCCTCCCGCCCCCCCCCCACCCCTCCTAAATCGCAATCAGCGCCGTTGTCAATAATCGAGCGCTCACCGGGACTTTGGTCGGTTGACAGTCCCGGCCGGACTCGAAGACCGCCGGTGGGTTTGACGAACGGAAAACGGCAAATTTAGCAATTAAGCACATCGGCACGTTACCCGGCAAGCCTGTGTTTACTGCCTGTTGTTCTGCTTCAAGGTGATTATTATTCACTTCGGCCTCCAACCGTCGTTTGTCTGCATTCAAAAGCCGTGACCGTACGCAGACAATTCTTGGATTGCGTGCGCTTTGCTTTTCTTCAATCGGTTAATCAGTTGTTTATGGACATTTTTGATGAGTCGACAGAGGGAGACGCAGACTTATTTGATATGCTTTTTCATACCTTGATTGGGAGACAATTTAACCCTTTCACTCCCGTTGGGGACAATGCATCCTATAGCTTTAAAAAAATGGCAGTAGGTATATATATATATATATATATATATATATATATATATATATATATGTGTGTGTGTATGTGTGTGTGTGTTTTACCATAGATTACACTGATTCCTACGTATTTTAGCCATTTGGTGATCATTTTCATTTCTCTGGTATGTTTATATTATTATTATTATTATTATTATAAAATACCAAATTTAACCTAATTTATGGAAGTGGGATTTTTTCAAACAAATTTCCAAGTATCCTAGAATGATAAATAAGCGATAAATTCCATACGTTTTATTAAAAAAAAAAAAGAAATGAGTGAAATAAAAGAATTTGCAGTGAAAGAATTTGCATTGAAAGGGTTAAAGACGAGCTGATGCAAACAGGGAATGATTGGATTTAATGTGTCTGTACAGATATATGATCATTTTTTTAACTTGCAAAATTCTGCATAATTATTTATGACCAGATTTTTCAACAGTTAATGAAGCCTTAATTTTTTTTTAATGCTCGTAACATAATTTGTAAATGAATTGTAAAAGAAAACATTTTCATCAAATATTTGTTTGCGTAAAATCTTGAAAGCGTTGTGAAAAATACAATAAAAAAAATACATTTTAGAATGCATCTCTCTCTCTCTATCTATCTAACAAAATTGTCCTCCAAAATGTGACTATTCGCGTGAATATTCCGAAGAATATTTGCGCGGATATTCACGGACATTCATTTATGTGTGTATTTTCGATGCGAAAAATCCTTTATCCATTTTATTCAGGCACTTGGAAACCTTTTGACAAACCATCTAAGAATGTCAACTTTCCCGCGAATAGGTGAAGTTAAATTAAAGTGAAAGTATTTCTTTTGAAGGACGCTTCTTCCATCTCATCTAAATCTGTGCTAAAAGTTTCTCCACTTGTGATGACGCGCTCAAACGAGGTTATTTTCGGACGTGGCCAATATGCTCGTAAACACATCAATAGGCATCCACGTAGTGCGTGTGCTGTTGGATTTATGCACATCGCTTGCGTTTTGGACGCATTAATATTCAAACCCATCTGGTTGGCAAATCTCTCTGCTTTCCCGTGCAGATTAATAAGTGACTTGAGCGAGGCAACTGTCAACACAGAGGGGGCAACTATTTACCCGGTATCGTGTCAAGAGTAGTTTTCGGGAGTTTTGCGTCATTTTTTTTTTTGATATCCGGCCATTTGACTTCATTTCTTTAAAATGGACATAAAATTGCAGGTTGTATATTCGGTAAAGCTTGAGCTTGAAAATGTTTGTTAGAAAAGAACGCTAATGCTAATGAGCGTTCACAAAGAGCATTGATGTTGCAGTTTGTGGTGCTATAATTGCTACTCTGTTATATTACTTCATCTTTACCGCATTTGTTTTAAAAATCTTTCATCAGATGTTGATATTGTCTTCTTACGTGCACTACACTGCCCCCTAGGAGGCCAAGGGGTGCAAAGCACAAGCACATACAGTAGTGCGCCGGTGTCAAACTCAAGGCCCGGGGGCCAGAACCGGCCCGCCACATCATTTTATGTGGCCCGACAAATGCTGATTTGATTTCCAGTTTCTAGCGAAACTTGCAGGTTGTCTTTAAAAACAACAAACAAAAAACCTTTCTGTTCCAAATCTATCTTGAACAGTTTGTATCGGCCTCTGATTTCAAAACTAGGTAGGGATGTAAAAAAGCGAAAACGGCGTTTATTAGACACTTTTTTTTACTTTTAAGTGCTACATTTTCAGGATTTTAGAGAAATTCGGGGGTTCGTTAAAATTTAAGCAATGACTTAAGGATGTTTTTTTTAGACTATTTTTAGATTTGTCCCAGCCCTCTGACAGAAACTATTATTACAATGAGGCCCACTACTACTGAGTAGTGAACAACCTATGAGCAAATAAAATAAATGTAAAACTAAACTCAAATTTAAAAAAAGTATTTGATTTTGTGTGTTAAAAACTGAGGCTGGAAATCAGTTACAATTAACACTGTGAGCAGCGTTGATGTGAACGATTGTCAATAGGAACCCCATCGAGGAGTGCCATAGGCGTCAATTGACGTCAACTATAGTTTTATTTATATTGGAAATGTTTTGGGAAGACATATTTAATCAGACTGGGATTTATTTAGATAAGAACGTTAAAAAAAAAAAAAAAAAACACAAAACGCTATCGTCCTCAAGAATGCTTCAAATTAAAAACGTAACTTAATCCTGATTGATTAATTGATCAATTAAAGTTTCCATTTCGGGACCCAAATATATTAGCCGACGGCTGAATGGGCCCATATACTTTACACTTTACGTCTGGCTCAATTTCAGACTTTCTTTATCGTTATCGCACTCTCTCTCCCACACACACACACACACACACACACACACACACACAACAACGCACCCAAGTTTCCTCATTATTCACAGCGAGACTTGCCTTGTAAGGACATCCTTATCCTGCAGACCAGACCGGCTGGATGCTCTGCAACATTCCAACACCGGCCATCCTCCACCGAATCAAACTGTTTTTCTGCTGAGTGTGTGTGTTTGTGTGTGTGTGTGTGCGCATGTTTACCCAAGATCAGAAACCGCAAAGGCTGAGAAAAGATGAGTTGACAAGAACACAGGCAAATATTAATATTCAAACTTCCTCCTGAAAATTGAGCCATCAAACCGAATCTTTTTCCTGGAACCGTCCGATACGTTTCCAACAATAATCCCAGTGGAATATTTACATGCATTAGTTATGAAGGCATCATTTGGATATTTATTTGCTTTTGGATCTAATTGCATTCAAGGATGCGCAATTGTCATCCATAAATGAAATGCTATCGTTTTAATTGGTTGCCTGCGCTTTATGCGTTTCGCTTTATAGCGGCCGCGTAAGCTTAAAGGCTTTGGAAATGCCAAGGTAATTGCAAATATCGATTGCGATACCACTCAGCAAAACAGACACACCGACCGGGCGGCGATCAAGACGTCCGTCAGGACGCCATGGATGCTATATGCTCGTTATGAATAAACGACTCCCGTTTAACAGCTGTCTGAATGTGTTCAAACAAAACGGGACTCGGTTTGACCCGTATCAACACCACGCCTCCGAGGAAAATCATACCACCGGCTTCTTACTAACGTGTCTATTAACAGCCGCTATCGGCGCATTGCTAGATTTTTTTTTTTTTTTTTTTTTTTTTACCGCAATATTTTCTCTAACATCACTCTTAAAGAGAATAGTTTTCAAACGGATGTCATTTCCCAAATGCTTCGTTTTGGGGTCCACATCCCTCACAAGGTGTGCCTTACAAAATTCATCAGTTGGGAACGTAAGGTGAAATCATGTATATAATTAAATAACATCATAAATAAAAATATATAAAGGAAAATTTAAATTTTATTTATCTTTGGTGTGACGTGACTTGAGCTATATACGACCATATTCTCCCGGCGAGGCTAACGATACATATTTCTTCATATTTCTTGATTATCTCCACCTTCGTTGATTTTATTTAATGCGACCGCTTGGCGAAATAAAATTGAGTAAATTCAACAACCTTTTTTTTTTCAGTTTGCTAATGACTCCCAAAAAATGCCGCCTCAGATCAGAAAGCATCAACCATATCGCAGGGGGATGAAAAAAAACAAAACAAAACAATATATGCAACGCAGTTCTGATGCCTATTGTAAAGACTCTGAATTATAAAACATTCTGTTTTGTTTAACTTTTTTTTTCCAGTAATCAAAAAATTCCATCATCATTTCAATATTTAATTCTTAACGTACCGGTCAGGAGCTCGCTAAATAATAAATACAAGGAAAAAACAGAACCACTGTGTGTTTCCACACTTTTGAGCGGCCCTCTACATAATCCCTCTTGCAATCTCGAAAGTTTCCAATGGCAGTCACATCCCAAAGAGATGATGCAACTCCGTTTGTAAGTTTGCATGACTGCTAGAGGCTAGTGTGGTGTAGTTGGTTGCAGTGAGCTGGGGGGGTGAGCGGGTGAGTGGGTGACGGCTTCCAGCCATTTGTCAGCGCTAACAGGAAGTGACAGTTTGCAGAGAGGTCCTAATAACGGTCTCACTTGACTAATTGTCGTTCCTGAGGAATGTATTCCCGCAGAGGTCCTTGAGATATCATTGGGAGATTTTCTTTGGATGTTTCATTTTGCCAGAAGGAATAGTAAACAGTTTGCGTTCAAAACGGAAATGGAATCGTTTAGGTTAAGAAGATTCAATTTGGTCCCGTTTGCAGTATTTTGATCGTTCTCGGGTCATTTGCTTCCATATCATTCTCGCAATATTTTAGCCCGTGGATGGCACAGTCCTGGTAGAATGCTAACTAAGTGGTCCTGCCTGTTTGAACTTTGATATTTTGTCAGCATTTGGGTGAAATTTCAGCTCCCTGCGGCCTATTCCAATGCTTCTGATGCCTTTGATGTCAAGATCAAAGGATCGAAAAAACCACGCACAAGGGTTTAAGGAACAATTGAAGTATTGCTCTCATTATTTTTCAGTAAGGTCATCAGTCATGACAGTTGTTGATGCCGTAAAGCGGGAAAAATGACGTAAAGAGGGGACGAAAAACTTTGTATTCCACACTTGTATTCCACACTTGTATTCCACAAAAAGTAAGCCAGGGACGCTGTAACAACTGTATTCCAAAAGTAGCTCTCAGTTTTAACTTGCTCACTAAAAATGGATTTTTGACATGTTTAAGCGTCAATGGCAGTGAATGAGTTCAAAAGGTCATAGCATGGGCACAAATGATGAACCGTGATACAGAGAGCGAATGCAGTAGTTGCTAACCCCTACCATTAAACAAATACAACTAAATCAAATCCCAAAACCCGTTAGCGTGTATATCCACTGACACCTTTTGTGTTTTGCGCTTCTTCGGCTCGTGGCAAAAAAACGCGGCCATCTTTAGCCGCGGCCGTCCCCGCGTAACAGGCAGGTGAGCAAGACGCTTGTTAGCTTTTCGCGGACCTTGTCGCCTTCAAACGCAATTGTGACATACTGAATAATGCAGCGTCCGTTAGCGCGGGTGCAATTGAAGTGAATGAAAGTCCCTTTCTGCCGGGGCTCGCCATTCAAAGCGCATCAGCTTCCCGTTTCCATGGCACCCTGCTTTCTGCGTGCGCCAGCGCTACGTTTCCACCAAGTCGGCGAGGGAGGATGGAGGGATGACGGAGGGGGGGTGGAAAGAGTGAGAGAGTCGAGGCTTTTAGCGGAGTCGAGGCTTTTAGTGGCGGTTATCTCGCCTTTGCATAAAGTCCCCCTTTGCATTCGCCGGCGCTTTTGGGGAAGACGCCGCGGCTAACTGGCGAGCGTATACAATTGGCGTCGACTCATTTGCAGTCTCCTTCAAAAATGACTGGGTTTGATCAGGGATGCAAATGGGATACAGCCTCTCCAACGGCGCGGGAGAGCTTCCCGGCGAGTCACGAGCGTCTCGCAGAGCGCCGATCAATGGAAGCAAGTCAATCAGCGGGAATCGTATCACCGCGTAAGCCGGTGCCGTGTAAACAACCGCTAGCACATCAAGTTTTCGCGTCTTAGTTTTACAGTTCACTTCCGATAGTGTAGTGCTTCTCGAATAGTGGGGCGAGCCTTCCCGGGGTGGGGGTGGGCACGAGGTGATGCCGGGTTGGGGGGGGGGTGCGGATGACACCAATATCAACCAATTTTGGTGAGAAAATATGCTTTGAAAGTCACACAATGCAAAAAAAAACCCATAATATTGCCAGTTTTTTTTTTTTTTTTATTGCTTTCAGAAAATTAACAGATTCCGCCTTTGTCATTTGTCTTCAAAGTCAATGGTCCCTTTGAGAGTAGCTGCCACCTTTAAACTTTTATCAAAGTATAATAATGCCGAAAATGTTGCCCGTACAGTTGTTCTTTTATTGTCCGTCTATATTTTCACCGACTCCCATGCAAAAATAATTGATTCCGCTGAGCCACTTGGCGGTGGGTGAGCGTCGTCCCGTGTAGCTTGCGTTACTCCTCCGCTGACCACCTCCCAAACACGCCGCATCCGTATAACGACCGCGGCATAACGAGCTGAGAAATGCGGGCGTATTATGCCGTCCCCACCTGAGTACACAACACTTTGGCTCATCTATCATCCTTAGACTCGCGCGAGCTGAGCCCAAAGACGCGAGCCTCCCTCGGCTACGCGAGGCGCTTTTGTGAAATACGCGAGTTTTCCTCGCTAAGTTTCACCGAGACGCCGGCTTCAACCGTTCCTATTTGAGATAAGTGGCTCCACTCCGGTGCCAGCCAACTCCGGGAGATGCAAAGCCGGTGGAATCTGCGTATTCATAAAGCGTCTCCGGTCGCCATCTGTTTACTCGACGAGACAATCTGAAAGCCCGGTGTTGAGATTCACTCAAGGATGATAAAGAATTTGGCCCGGCTGTTAACTAATGTACCCGTGTTGCTCACAACATTAGGTACTCCAGTCTGCACAATCTGATCAGATCCAGACCTGTATTCAAATAGCGCTCATTTAATTATGAATAATAATTATTAGCTCGTTTACTGCTGTGGATGTTCATTTGTGCGAACTGGATTCTGACAGTCGACTGCCATAAAAAGTTTATAAGGCAAGTATACAGGATAAGTCGAGTATGGCTTTCGGCAGGTTGGTGTGAAGAATATCAAATGAGGTTTTCGGGAGGTAAAAAGTGAAAGTTGTATAAGGCAAATGTGGTTTTCAGCAGGTAGATGTGGAAGAAGAAATGAGTCCAGTACGGTTTTCAACAAATAGGCATGGAAGAGTACATTAGTCAAATACAGTTTTCAATAGATAGTTTTGGACGAATATATGAATCGAATACGGTTTTCAACGGTTAGACATGGAAAGGTTTATACAGGAAGTCAAATACGGTTTGCAACGGGGAGATGTGGAAGAGCATCTCAATCAAGTGCGGTTTTCAACGGGTGGCCATGGAAGAATATATCAGTCAATTTTGGTTTTAAATAGATAGGGTTGCATGATGCAAATACGGTTTTCAACAAGAAAAAGTAGAAGTGCATATAAGTCAAATCTGGTTTTCAACGGGTAGACGTGGAAGAATACAAAAGTCCAAAAAGGTTTTCAATGAGTAGACATTCAAGACATTTAAGCATTTACACAGTAAGTCAAATACTATAATTATACTATACTATACTACTATATATATTTATATACTATTTTTATTACGACATATTAAAACTTTTTCAATCACAATATAGTAATAATCAAAGTAATAGCAATAATAACTCAAATAATAACTCTAAACTCTCAATAGCATAATAACTCACAACCTTGTTCAACTGTAAACACACAAAAGAAACAGGTAAAGCATACTTTATCGCTTCATTCCCCATCTACCAATCCCAAGCTCAATATCGATCCACATATAAGCCGCACCTGATTATAAGGCGCACCATCAGCTTTTTAATAAAATTAAGGTTTTTTGGTGCGCCTTATAGTGCGAAAAATACCGTATATGTCAGGTAAATTTTAAACTGGTGGGCATATAAGGGTGTATAAGTCCCGTACGGTTTTCAACCGTGTGCAACTTATTAGTTGTTATATAAATTATTAGTTCAAGTCTTAGATTTAGAAGAGTATTGAAGTAAAGTGTGGTTTTCAATGGCTTGACTTGGAAGAGAATATAGGTCAAGCAGTTTTCAACGTTTAGATGTGGCAAAATCCCACAGGTATCGCTACTCTATCCCTGCATACTTAGTCAAGACTTTCATTTATTGATTTCAAGATATTTGGAGTCAGTACCCAAGTAGCGGCTCTCAGTTTTCAAAAAGGATGGAGACCCTCGGACTGGAGGTTGCTGCGTCTTTAAGAGGACGACTTCTTCTGCCGGCACGCAATGAGCATTCCTTTCATGCTTTGTGAGGCTCCGCCGACTTGTGCCTAAATCCTCAACTTCTGCGTAATTATGCAAATGGCCCAGATGGCGACACGATGGCTTCCATTCTCTTTTGATTTTTTTCCGTCGCTGCAGATGGCCGCCGCGCAGACCCACGCAAAGTGACACTCGCTCAAAGTCAATGTTCACGCCGCATTTGTGATCCCGGTGCGAGGGAATCTCATTTCCATATGCGCCACCAGCATTACTACGACTACTAAAAATGCTTTTTTTTTTTTTTTTTTTTTGCGGTCATGCATCCTTTCTAGAAAAAATATAAGTGGGCGTCAGCATGATGTCCTTATTGACACTTAGTCATCTGCGTGTCCTCTCGTGATGAGAGAGGAAAAATTCACAACATTATCCTAAATTAGCATTTGTTTTATTTTCAGCTTGCAAATGCTTATTGTAAGATGGAAAATTAAAAATAAATGTCTGGTAACTGTGGATATAAACAAACATACATATGAAGCTGCTGTCAACCACAGCTCACACCCGGACTCTCACACATCCTAGCTTTAAACAGTGCTACTCTAAAGGCACATATTTCCAGATATTATAATTGCTACAATATTCTCTGCACGTGTAATCCACTTGACCACACACATGACCACATGTGACAAGCAAGAAGATGTCTAGAAATAGCGTTTCATATCCATAACTGCTATTTATTGTGAGAAATCATCATTCGTGTCTTTACATAGATGTAATCATTAACTATTAATAATAGCTTGTAATTCAGGTTAATGAAGCGGATTTATTTCAAGTAATGTGTATCGAACTTGTTGCCTATTGCATTCATCACTAACCAAAAAGTAGCTCTTAATGTTAAATTGACCATAAACGCAGTTGCTGGAGGGGTCTCAAACCTGCAGCACGGGGGCCATTTGCGGCCCGCCGAAGGACATTTTGCGGCCATGTACGTGACATCAAATATGTTAGTGTAGCCATTTCAGACTGTACATAATATATGGTAACCTTGTCAAATATTATTATTATTATTGTGATACTTCTAAAAACTTTTATGTGATATCCTATCATAGATTTTAAGTCCCTATGATTGAAACGTTAATTTACGCCGGCCCTTCGCTCCTCATTTCACTCAGTTGATCAAAGAGCATCTTTCACTTATTTATTGGGGTAAAATACAACCCCAATCTTCGGTAGCGGGGCTCCCGCACATATCTCACACGGTGGTCCATCGACCCACTGGGAGATGTTCATGGGGGTGTGTGCTGATAAGGTGCGGGTAGTGTTAAATCAATAACATGTAGGCCCATGCTAGAACTGCAGATATGCATCTTGGGCCGACATATCCGCTGGATACGGCCCGTTTCAAGTCGTTAATCAGAGCGATAAGCCGACTCGCCACCTCCTTGGATGCCGCTTTTGTTTCCTGAAACGTAAACAATGTCTCATATATAAAAACAGTACCTTCTGCGAGGCTTTTATTTGCATAAGTCAAATATTGTTTTCCTCCCTGTGGAATGAATGAATGGACATTTTTAACTTGGCTATCTGTCGCTCCTGTACGGAAGAAAGCGTTGCTGTCTTTGAAGGCATATTTAAAAATGGGGGAGAGTATCAAGGGGTCCGAGATTTCTGCATCTGTGTAAAAATAGCGGAAAAATCACAGATTTCAAAGTGATCCAGGTTTTAAGTTAACAGGGTTACACACACAAAAAAAAAGTTTCTTAAACATTTAGTTCAATAAATGTGACCGTGGGTCAAATCGACTCAGGATGTTATTCTTATTGTAAAGGAATAAAGATAACGCATGGGTAGAAATTCATTATTGACTTGCGAGGCTAACCATGGCTAACCAATTCAAGTTTGAATTAAGTACTACAATACACAATAAATACGATATTGTCGCCGGCCAATAGCAGACCGTCATTTTAGGGGTGCCGTGACAGCGACCAATAGCAGACCAGCATCTTAGTGACGTATACAGTCATGCATGTAGTGATGTATGAGCGTGGTGCATCTCGCAGATTCGGACGCACGAACACTGGGTTTGAATTTTGGATTTGTTGTTGATGCCGTAAAGCGGGAAAAATGCCGTAAAGAGGGGACGAAAATATTTCGTGTTCCGCTTCGTAACATGAAATAAAACGTAAGCCAGGGACGTCGTAACCCAGGGGTCCACTGTATTCCTTCTTAATACTGTCCAAAATAGTACCAGTACAACATCACTATTAAACATTAAGAATACTATTAATCGTAAAAAATTTCAGGTTTTTTATTTATTCAAAACAATTAGCCCATTTACATTCCAATATCTCATGGTTTTATATCTGATGGCGGGCCGTATAATTGACACCACTTATTTTTTTGAGCATTTTTGTTGTCTTGAATTGAATTACGCTGTTTACATGTAAATAGCTTCCCTACTATTGAAAAATTCCCGTTTTGACCCGACTTCGAATGAATTTCATACGACTGTACGTTTGAACGTATTAGCAGCTGGAAGAGTACGACAGTCAAAAATGTTAACCCTGCACCGACTCTTCTGGACAGTTTGACATTTTGAGCACATCTGGACTTGTCGTTCGAGTTCCATGACCATAAGTTGCACGTTTTACAAATTCCAGACGGGTAAGACCCGAGCCCAGATCCGACTAACTTTGAGCCTCAATCTTCAAGGGGGACGGGACGTGCCAATTTCCCCGCACCGTTCATTGGTATCGCTCGCCATCTCGCGCTCCCATCTCCTCTCTCTCTCCCTCCCTCGACTAACCTTGGCACCACGTCACCGGCTGTGCAGCAGTGCAGTAGAAGGGGAGCGCATGCAAGCCACAGCGGCTCATAGGAGGAGAGGGGGGGCTGCACATCGCTGCCGTGTCCTCTGCTTGGCGCTCGTCATCCCCCGCTCCCGCATCGCTCACCTCCGGCAGCCCGCGCTCGGGCTCCCTCTCCCCCGCCGGCGCTTCTAAGGCAACCCCCCCCCTCGACATGGATGTCCCGTCACCCCTCCAGCCGAAGGATCGTCGCGCGTTGGTGCAGTGAGCGAGACCGGGGGGAAAGGAAGGACCATGCCGGGACTGCTAATGGATTTCGGGAGAGCGCGAGTGACCATGCCGTGATCTTCGCGCGGCCATCTCTAAAAATAAGAATCAAACAGCGGCGTCGGAAAAGGGAAAGGGGGGCTCAAAGCCACGCGCCGGCGGGATTCAAACACCACGGCGCATTTGTTTTTGATTCCCGCAAACAACATGAAGATTACGTCCCGTCCGCTGATGATAAGCGGTGTCGTTTTCAGGTCCAAGCTCAGCCTCATTCAGCTTCTGCTGCTCTTTCTCGGTCACTCTCGCGGGATGCCGCACGTCCTAAGATTCGGTAAGCTGGCACTTCTTTACACTTGCCTCGTAAACAACCCGTGTCGCCTTGTGTGAGAGTGTGTGCGGTCATCCACATTGAAATGACATTGAGGGGGTGAAAGGGATTTGTTGAGACTCTTTTCTCATCCCGCCCAGAGTTGGCAAAGCCCTGTTGCTGCTGCCGTACTTTCTATAGCAACGCTACACTGCCTGTGAGTGTGTGTGATACGCACATTGACGAAATAGAAATCAAAAGAAATTCGTTATCGCGTTGTCAGTCGAATACACTAGTCTTCGCTTCTCTCGGAGGATAAAGAATGTATGACTGAACGCTTTTCATGTTGAATGTCGAAATGTGTGCCGGCTAAAGGCTTAAAATGTACATTTATACATATAAAAAAGAGATGGAAGCAAATTTGAGACAGTGTGAGGTGGTTATATTATTATATTATGATAATATATTAATAATAAATGATTCATGTATAGCAGATTTTAAAAATGTGTTCAAAAATATGCCAACACATTACAAAACTTGACTAGAGATCAAAAGATTGTCACATTTCACATCAGTTGAATGGACTAAGGCTCAGCTCCTCACAGAGGACAAAGAGTATATGACTGAATACTTTTTATACCTCTGCATGAACAACACAAAAGCATTGATTAAATAGAAATCAAACAAATGGTCACATTTCGCAGCAGTTTTTTGATTCAAGATTATTTGAATACTTTTTGTATTGAATGTCTAAATGTGTATTACAAGTATTACATTCAAAATGGCGCCATGGCGAGTTCTGCGGTATTGAGGTCAAGTCTGTGTATTTTTTATGTGCTTATGTTTTTCTTTTTTAACCGCATGTATGAATGTAAATATAAAGCAAAACATGGTTTTGCAATTGACTGGTGACCATGCCTAAGGGCAGTCTGCCTTTCAGCTCAAGTCAGCTAGGATAAGAAGACAAATGAGAAAATGGATGGCTGTACCTTTTAAATTAGTCACTGTGTCGCTAATTAAACTAGTGGTTTAAACGGGGGAATGAGTACCCCTGGGGGTATGGGAACAAGGTTTCTGCAGGTATCAGCTGATCTATTTTAATACATTTTTAATTCCATGAAGGGAGATTGGTTTTATTTTCAAATTAAGAGCAGATTGATTGGAACAACAAGCATCAAATGTTTCAAAAAGTATCAAATGTTTTTAAATAACACATGAAAGTCAAAGCACCCTGTTCAAAGTGTTTTTTCACTCCCAAATATCTCACAGAGTGCACGTCATTGAAAAATGTCTAAACATTTGAAACTACAAGCCAAAGCAGTCATCACTGGCATTTTTTTTTTTTCCAAACGTTAATTGGTCATTTCCTCACTCCGACATGCCAAGACGTCCTCTGCAGTAAATGTTTGTGTGTAAACAAGAAGCCCAGGTGCACCGCTACACAATCAATTGGCTTGGCACGCACTGACCCCCCCCCATCCCCGACCCCCTCCTTTTTCTACTTCTTAATGTTATTGGCATCGACGTCCCTTTCTTGCTAATTGGCTAAATTGGAAGGTGTTGTAAAAGTGCCACACTCAAAAGTAATCACATGGCGCATCTATATGCAAGAGTTATATAACTAATGCAGAGCAGCAGTCGGGTTATTTAGTCTCTCGCGGCATCTTCAGCGTGTCTCCGTCTCCAGTCGGTTTCTTGGTGGCGTGGACAGAGCGCTTTTCCGGAGTGACGGGGTGACAGTCGGTGTCGGCGAGTGTTGACAGCGCGTCCTTGCAATCCCCCTTCACCCCGGGGGCCCTATTTGAAAGTCAGGCGACGTCTGCGCCAGGCGCCGCTATGACAACGAGCTGGGTTTGTCCCGCTGGTGCATCTTGGGCCTGACGAGGCGCTCCCGAGTCTTGCGAGGACGGAGGTCACGGTGTCTGCTGAGTCCTAAATATCCGGAGGATATCTACATGACAGCGGTTTCTTAAACTTTGGAATTTCTGGATATAGCATCGCAAATACCAGATTTTTACATATATATATGTATATATGTATGAATGAGAAATTGAACCAGTCTTCCACTGTTCCACCTTGAATAGTAACTTGAAAAATGCAAAAAAAAAAAAAATCACATCTATATTTCACATTTTCTAAGAGTCCAGAAATTCAATCCCAGATATTTAAGTATTGATGTACTTGAGTATCTGGAAATTAATGTACGTATGTATTGATTTAATGCTTAAGTATCTGGGATTTAATGTCTGGACTCTTAAAAAAAAATGTGAAAATAAATCCATGGCATTGAATGAGTTGATTGAATTGAATCTAAATGTTTTGAACTGGAAATTGATTCTAACTCGAATTGGAGAATCAGTATCAATCATGATAGGTAAAGATTCTCACCCCTAATACATATATATATATATATATATATATATATATATATATATATATATATATATATATATATTAGGGATGTGCATCTGTCTTGTTTAAGAAAACTAACACAATTTACAATTACAATCTCTGACAATCAAAACCATTTTTAGAAGTAATGGCTTTATTAGAGCATGCAGGTGTACCTAATGTTGAGGCCGATGTGCGTAATTACACAAGATAAGATCCACTGTGGATTTTGTGGCCTTGTGCATTTTGATTAGTTAGCATGTGCGCGGCGCGCAGGCTGCATCAGACAGGCATCACAGTCAATATTCACGGCAGATAAGAGGTGATTCGTGTCACCAAGACATTTTGCTGCAGGATAAATCTGATAATCGTTTTCCTCCACGGCCCTCTTCTGGTGCCAGACCGTAAAACCCGCTAAAAAAAAAAAAAAAAAATGTCAGTCTGACACCCGGGAGACACTTTTTTTTTTTTTTCCAGCACCCTGGACAGAGACTCTGCTTTTTGGCAGCAGGGCAGGAAGCTGCTGGAGAACGTTTCTATTTGCTGGGCTGCACATTTCTATTCCATTCTGCCAGTTTTAATTGGTCATAAGAAACTCTTGGAAATACTTTGAATATTTCCAACTTTTCAAGCCTCTTAACAGAAAATACAATGTAATTATTAAAGTGGATTCTTGGTATTGAAAGATATCAGTTAAGCCCTGCCCCTTAATTCTCTCTCAGACTTTTTTTTTAAACATTTTTCAGGATTCCAGACATTTAATGCCAGGTATCTATTGATATGGCTTTTTTTATTTTTTGAGCGGCGGTCAAACTATCACAACAAACAGAAAATTTCTTTGTTGACTCGTGTTTCACCTCAAGACAAATGGTAGCGGTAGAGGCCAGTGTGTGCACAAGGGTTAAAAATAATCAATATCGGAACATTTGGGGGAAATAATTGATCATTTTGGAGATGATCTGTGACACACCTGGCTGAAATTAAAAGTCAAAGTAAACAAAACTTCTCCTTTTTTTCAAACAAAGAATAAATCAACAACAGCATAACTTATCATTCAGCTATCTTTTTAAAAGCGAACGCAATATAAAGCATCATTGACAGTTTAAAAAAATTCCCTTATAATAGCATTGTAATACTTTCAGAAATATATTTTGAAACACCAATGGTGCAGCAACAAATGCAGACAGAAAAAATGAAAATACTCACTGGCATATCTTCTGTGAAAAATGACATATTGTTGCCTGGAAATTTTACACCGGATGATAGCATATCTCAAAAAATATCGACTGTTGTGCAACTATATAAAGGAGCTACCCATTGTTATCATCAAAAGTTCGAATAATGCAATGATAATTTGTCTTGTGGTCTCCAGTTTTCCATTTTTAGTTACTCAACTATCACCCAAGTGTAAAAAGAAAATAACTGTTAAATATGTGGAAAATACAAGACAAACAAAACAATCTCTCTCTGCCAACAAGTGTTTGCACATTTCTATTATACATTGTTCTTCTTTTCTCACTTTCTTCTCAGCAACCCTTGTTGATTCTTATTTATATTTTGGAAGAAGTGTCCCCAAAAAAGCCGGAACCCGATTTTGGCTAGATCCGCATTGTCAGATCTGAAATACGCTGAGGCAGACTCCAGCCCCGCGCGACCTCAAGCAGAATAAGCAGTTTAGAAAATGTGTAATCAAGTCCTGATACGGATCTGAGGATATCCAATTACACGCATGTTCCCCTCGCTTACACTGCCATGACTCATTTCTGAACAGCATATTGGATTTCAAAACAATTTGAATTAAGATGCCGCGTATTATTTGAGCAAGCTGGAGTTCATTTTTAGTTACAAATCCATTACTTTATTTACTTAAGTGCCAGAGTAATCGTTTACATAAGTAATGGATTACCTTAAATAAATACCTAAAATAATTGATTCGTTGCTTCTCTATTTCAATCCCAAGACATACTTTTACGTTTAAGAGTCAAGACGCTCAATACCAGGCATTTGCAATAATTGCAATCATTATAATAATAAGACAATAATGCAATAAAACGTTTTATCATAGTACAACCAAAATTAACTCATTCAAACCAAAATACATATTTTATGGTCGGGTTTCAAAGGACCAAAGAAATCAATTGATTAAGTACCCGCATGTGCTAAAGCATTCAAATACTTTATTACTTAAAGTAAACAAAAAGTACTTAAGTACCCCAGGTACAAAAGTACAATTCAAAGTACATTAAATCCAAAATACATATATTAAAAGAGGGTCTAACATTGACAGTACTAAATTAATTGGGTATTAAATACTTGATTACTGTAGGTCATGAAGTGCTAAAGTAATTTAGTATCACAGATACATAAGTATTCAATTACCTCAGGTTACTTTAATTATTCAGTTACTTCAATTATTTATTACCTCAAGTAATCAGTTTCTTAGGGCTGTAATGCCTAAATAATTGTTTACTTTAGATTTTAATTACTTAAAATACATGTTTAGTACCTAAATAAAATGCTCAATTACTTTGGCACTTAATGACTTAAAGTAGTCAATTACTATAATGCATAATTTTGTAAAATAATCTATTACACGAGTTCTTAATTACTTAAAGTGATTGATTACTTAAATGCATGTTTAGTATTCAATACTCATTACTCAAATGGCTCAGTATTAAATAAGCACTTGTCAAGGGTGTCAGCTGCCCTCCATAAAAAACGTGTTTGACGAGAATTTTTTCATTTATTTATATACTATTTTAAAGGATGAGAATTTGCGTCCATGGTACTGAAAGAGTTAACATATGTAATCAAACGATACTTTAACCCTTGTGTTGTATTTTGTCGTATACTTTGATCTGTATATCAAAGGAATTTAACAGCAAAGACAAAGCTTTGAAAGAAGTCACTAGGAAGCTGAAATTTCACCCAGATGGTGCCAAATTGTCAAAGTTCAATGTGATTTTTTTTTTTTTTTTTAGTTTGTCATTCTGTCTGGAGTAGTATCATGATGATCCTTGCGCATCTATTGGTTAAAGCAGAAGTAATTTCAATTGAACAAAAATCTTTTAGAATCCCAAATCGCTTTGAAATCCAATCCTAGACCCAAAAATTCGGATTCGTATGTTGAGACAGTCAAAGATTTCTGCCCCACGTGTTATCCAGGAAGGACAAAAACAATATTTAGCATAAGGTGCTTCCCTCCAGACTAAAATAGATGACAACTCCGGTGGGGGGGGTCATCACAAAGGAAAATGTACCAAGAGCCTCTAGAGCATCATTGGTCTTTTTCCAGCACATGTCCTGTCCTGCGGGATGTGCTGAGTCATCAGATCATCCCAGCTGCTCCTGCAGAAAGGCGTCCGAAATGAGGAGGTCAGCTCCCGTGGGTCTGTCTGTTTCCTTCCGGTGCCCGCTTGTGTTCTGCCAAGACAGGCGGCGCGCACGGCGCCCGTAGTATTGTTCCGCTGTCAGACGGCCGTCGTCCCGAACCCACGCCGGCGTGTTGGAACACGAAACAAAACAGTGGCCTTTTGTCTGGCTCCTTGTAGCGCCGGCCTCACCTTGTCGCGCAAAATGCTTGACGAGCTTTTATAGTCATCAGCTGAAGATACATGCGTTTTTATAGGATCTGCTGCAGCTTTTTTTTTTTACACGCCGTAATAAAACACACTTGTGCCTTTATTTCCTGCTGGCTCGTGTCTACGGAGGGCACTTAAGCGGATGTTGTAGTCATGGATACGGCAAGGACGTCTCTGAGTAAATATTTTGCCGCTTCCCACCCAGGAGGTAGGAACTGGAAAGCATCCAGTTTGAATACGCCTCAAATCGTTGAAATTAGCAGGCGCTCTCCATGCATGGGTTGACTTTGGATTGTGCTGCGGCGATGACCATGAGCGAAATCAATCAATCATCTCTAGGGGCCCTCCTACAAGACGCGGGCACTTGGACAAGACACGTGATTGTTTCTCGGCGCGACCGTTGACCAGTGATGGCAGAAGTTGTAACCCCAGAAGTTGAAATCCATTCCTCATTGGTGCCCGCATCTTGTAGTCCTGCCCCTTGAACTGATTGACAGATTGATTGGCCAGTAGGGTGAGAACGGCACTACTTTCTTTTGTCATCACGGAGTCGATCACATTTTGCGTTTTTTCACTTATCGCGAGAGGGTTTCGGTCCTCATTAACCGCGAAAAACGAGGGATTACTGTATTGAGTATTTGGTACATGAAGATATGTATACCATAAATACATAATCATTTTTCTTTTTAATTGTTCCTAGCAAATCACAGTTAAGCTTTTTTTAAAACAGACCACCTTGTTTTGAACGAATGCCAAGAGGGTAAACAAAAAAAAAATCAGCAATGCCAATGTAATTCTTTTCAAATAGGCGGCTTGTTGAGGCAACTCTGCAAGCATTAGTGATACCGTATCACTAGTTCTATTTTTGTCGAACTGGACCACGCTTCCACAAATGTCTATTGTGAGGGACTCTAAAATAACTTTGAATATTGTAACACAATCATACAAGGAGTTTGCTTCAATAGAATACACTATTTGCCTCTTTAAATTACCATTATGAGAGCCACCTTGTAAGATCGAAAAAACACACAAAGAGGGCATACTAAAGAGTAATGACTTGATTTTTTTTTGGAGAAGTATGACCCAGTCGTCTCCCAGAAATGGTGACATCATCAAAATTCAGCATATTTATCGGTTTAGATTGGCAAAGTGTCACGCCCTCCAACATGATGCTAAAGAAGCAAAAAAAAGTAAAGCGCTCATTACTGGTGATATACGCCATTAGCGCTTAATGGAAGCAAGCCATTTTAACACCGCTGTAAACCATTTTATCAGTTATCGTTTACCAATTATCTGTCCATGCCTCGCGCTGTCAAGACCATTGGTTGTTTTGGGACTCGCATGAGTGAAATGAGGCAGAATGCAGCAACGAGCGGCGTCATGCCGCAACTTACTGGTAGGCAAAAAAAAAAAAAAAAAGAAAGGAGCTCATTTATTCATTCACATAAGCAAATGAGTCACAGTGGAAGATGTGATCTAATTTCACTTTAGGGTCATGCAGACTTGTTATTCATAAAATGCCTCTGGAAGATGAGAAAAAGACGGAAAGTCAACATTGAGATGAGATGTTTCGTTTTATTCCAAAGAGGGAAGGAAGCGCGGGGCCGGAAGCTAGACTGATAGCATCATCCTCAAACACTGGTCCAAGCATATTTTCACAGCTTATTCCCTGCCTATGTTTATGTTTTCCACCTTGTGCGCTACATTGTGACGGAATTGTTATATTAAACCCTCCAAAATTGGGATTTAGTTCATTTAGTTTAATTCATATATTCAAAAACATTTGTCCATGTTGAATAAACAGAGCAAATGTTTTTGATTAGGGTTTGTTGTTTGAAGGTAGTGCAAAAGGATCACTCGGAGTGTCCGCGCTAGCATAGCAACCAAGCTAATGTTAACAGAGGTGATAGCCAGACCAAAAATGAAATCCTGAGGCGAAATGTGTTTTGCTCCAATTGTGTCAGCATTAACTAATAGCGGTATAGTGGCTACACACACTTCAATGAGGATTTTATACAATGGTCCTTTTTTTTTTATTTTTAGCATGTTGATGATAGGTAACGTGCAGCGCAGTGGACTTTGTTGAGATCATGGCTGTATAGTGCTTCAATTTTTTTAATTACTCTCTTTTGTTTTTAATAAATTGAATCCGATTTTATAAGTGCATTTATTCAAAGACAACACTGACATTAGTTTTAGGTGTCCAAATTTCAAACAATAGGGGACATTCAAGCATAAAACAGAAGAAGAAGAAAAACAGGAAGTGATTGACCTCATAGTAAGTGACTTTAAAGACACTATTACTTGTGTAATATTATGTATGACTGAATACTATTTAGCGTTTAGTAACCTTAAATGGTAATCGTTTGTGCACTAATGCTAGCCATGATTGTTTGGTACGAGTACGAGCAAATTTTAACGTTGTCTAAAAAGTCATTTGTACAGAAGATAATAAGTAGTTACATCCGCTCGCTTCAACCCACGTTCAACCTTAGAAGATTTAAATTCTAAATGAAAAAAAAGTCTACTTTTATTCAGTCAACCAAACCGTTTTCGATTTACTTTGCTGATGAGCTAGTTTTGGCACTTTTGCTAGCATGTAACATTAGTATTGTCATTTACCATTTAAGTGGAAATCAAGTCAAAACAATTCTTTGTCATAATGTTCTATGTTCTCCCCTGGTCTAAATATGACATCTTATTATTACTGTGGTTGTGAAATAAGAATTACCGTAAATTCCCAACCGCAAAAATTTTCTCACGGATAAGCCGCAGCTTGTAACATCATATATTACACAGAAAGATGATGTACGGAGGTTTATTGTTTTTCTTGTTTAGCACTACACCGACAGAATACGGCAAGATCTTTTTCAATTTATACATAATTTTTATGTTTTTAATACTATGTTTTTCAAACTCTTTTTGAGGTCACCCATTGATTCATATATTTTCAGTTCTATTTCATAGTTGTTCCACAAATTAAAACCTTGAACAGATACACACATCTGCTTTACTGATGGATTGTCCCATGGAGGCCTGTTAAAAAAAAAAAAAAAAAAAAACTTCAGATAAGCCATGCTGGACCATAAGCCGCAGGGCTCAAACCATGAGAAAAAAGTTACAACTTATAGACGAAAATTTACGGCGAATGTTTCATTTATTAATTCATGTGTTTTTTTATGTTCATTCCGAATGGGGACAGCCCAAAAAATGACAGAAATAAAAACATAACTTTCTACCCCATGCTAGCTTTGTCTGTTTTGGGGCAGTGTAAACGCGTTCACCACAAACACAACCGCGTCCGGTTGAAAAGGGGGCCTCCGTGTGAAATCAAGTGTGTTCCGAGGACACGCAAAGCCAAGAAGAAGCAAATGCGAGGGGAGTATTTGTAGTTAATTAACTCCGCTTTTTTTTCCCCCCCTCCGCGCCACGCTGAATTATCACCACGGCGGAGTTTAGTTTAGGATTGCAAGAATTAGAGATAACACCCGGCGCCCCGGCCTCGGCCCCGGCCCACTGCCAGCACATTCAGCGCAAATACATTTAAAGAGGCACAAAGCTGCTTAGAATATTCATGTGTCACTTGGCCCTGCGTGGCGTAGCTTATAGAAATATGAAACCATCTCGTCTCTGCTGGCAAATGATTTGCACGGTTTAAAAATATCTATGTGGGTTTCAAGAACAAAGAGGAGATTGCGCTGACATTAGCATGCAGCAGCACACATGGACCTGAAGCGGCGGATATTATCTGGATGGATTTCGAAAATGTGTTTACCGTCTTTGAAGGTCTTGCCTGAAAAGGTGCATTGATGACAGATTCGTGGTACGGACTTCCAAATGGGAATCGTTACGAGGGGTATTTTTATATTCGCCGTCGACGTCGGGGGCTGACTTTCAACGTTCTAATCCAATCGGAAGGGCCCCCAAAGACCTTGGTTTTTCCCAACCTTTCGCCGGAGGTGGTCGCGACTCAAGCGTTTCCCCGGATAACGGCGGGGCGAGGGGTTATGTGTGTGATTGTTCGGAGAGAGCGCCCCTGGAGAGGCGCCCCCGCTCGCATTTCTCGCTCCCTCGCCCGTCCGGCTAGCCCACCACTGAAGGTCAAAGCCCGGATCGCTCACATGGAAGGAAAGGGAGGACACGTGGATCTGTCCGGCGGCTCCCCCGTCCTAGCCGGGGAAGATGAGGATGAGGAGGCAAATTTGATGTCACGCTGGGCTGAAAGGAAAAAGGAAGCCAGATGAGAGCGTAGTCAGTGGGAGCAGATTCGAAAAAAGAAAGAAGAAAGCGAAGGGGGATTTGCTGTGTTATGAGACGGAAAAATACAACCAAAGTGCAGAACCGGGTGCTGGATAATAATGACCATGAAAAAAAAATAACGCGGCAGACAGTCCGTTTACTAAATGCGACCAAGCCGATTAATTTGTGTCCACGGTAATGGACATTTGTTTTTGGTCTATTTCTTTCGATTCGTTGAAGCTACCCAACTAAGTACGACTTTGCTCAGTGGAAGACACGGCTCGGTGGTCGAGTGGTCGTCCCTCAGCCGAAAGGCCGTGGGTTCGATTCCCCCCGACCATCAAGACCATGTCTAAGTGTCCTTGAGCAAGACACTGAACCCCCAATTGCTCTTGATGCTGCAACATCAGTTGGTAAATGACTACTTAGTGTAAAGCGCTTTGAGTACCTAAGGTAGAAAAGCGAAATATAAGTGAAAGTTCATAAGTTGTGTTGTACCAAACAACCCGTTTTGAGGATTTATTTTGGGTAAAACAAACCAGAAGGTTGGGTCAAATTTATGCAAATATTGGGTCAGTCATTTTTGACCCTGTTTTTAACCCAACTGTTTTTAGAGTGTATAAGGGAAGGAAATACTCGGGGAAAAAAAACAAAACACAAGCGACTAAACTCGCTAAATCCCACATTTTTATTTTTTCATCCTCCCACATGCTTCTCTATATTGAATCATGGCACTTTTGGCTGTCTCCACTTCCACTCAACTGTGAGACATTAGGAATCGGAAGAAGAAAAAAAAAAATCAATGTTTGTATTGCTAAGAGGAATTAATGGGGAAAAAAAAACTGGCAGCCGCGGCGAGTTAACGGCGCCAAGTCCCGGATGGCGCCGCTTGTGTGCATCTATCACAGGTTACCATCTGTGAAAACGCAAACGCGTTGAAGAAGGCGTACGCGTGAGGGATTGAATTAAAAACTGAGCGGGTTTAGTAGCTTGCCGCGAGCGGCAGCAACTTTGGGTTCTGATTTGACATCATGGTTCTATGAAGGAGCCCCAAAATTCATTTGGACCAAGTAATTATTACTAATTTGATATCAGGTGCGTTTGCACCGTTTATACCCTGCGCTTGGTATGTGGGCCTTCACTCGGGATTTAATCCACCTTTTAATATTGCCACGCTCACCATTTTGGTAACCATCAATACTAGGATTGTATAGGGATCAAAATATTGCAGTAATTTTCCATGACAAGTGAAGCATAAATGTTATTTATGTCAATTAACAGGGAACTGAGGGAAATTTGACAGGAAGGTAATACGCTGTAAATACTTTTTAATTATAATGTCCATGCAAATTAATATGAAAGAATTTGGCATTTAAGCAATTTTATTTGTAATGAGAACTTCAACTAGTAGCGGTAATGTAGTTTGGTTATTTTTGTCATTTTATGTTTAAATGCGAACTAGCTTGTAGCTTGGCTCGTAACATTTTGCGTGTAGCTTGCCTCCATAACAATGTCAATGCATACATAATGATTGCTTTGTAAGTACCACATAAACTAGCACCTCTGCCATTAGTTAGCTACTTTTAACATTTTACAATGGCTTAGTGTTTCAATGTGGACTAACTTGTAGTTTAGCTCAACGTTTTTCAAGTTGCTAGCATGCAGAACAATGTCAATACTTTACAAATAAATCATATACGAGCGCATACTTGTGCCAAATACATCATCTGAAGTTGTTGTGAATCAATATTTATCTATTAAAATGACAAAATTATAAACCTTAAGCAGATTATATTTACAAGGCATCACGGCTAATATAGCGGTCCCTTGTTTTTCATCGTTACAACCCTCGCAATAAGCCAATTCCACAAAGTAGGATTTGCCCCCAGACGGACTTTGTTAGTACATAATTTCCGACTTTATTCGGGAGACAGGGGTTTCTCCCTCCAGATATTAAGTTGCACTCGGGGTAGCGGCCATCTCATGTCCACCAAAGTGGAGCTTATAGCCGGGGGGCGGGACTTGAAGGAGGCAGAGTTCATATTTTTTAGTTTTATTTTACATGGCGCTTAAACACATGCACACCATTTCTCTCCGTACACCGGCATACAATCCAACCCCCACTCCCCATACACCTCCACATACTCAGGTCACCTGTAACGATTATTGTTCCCAGAACTTGCCAAATTGCCCTTTTATAAAAATAAATATTATGACAGCACACGCACTTGTGACAAGTATATCATCTGAAGTTGTTGTGAATCAATATTTAATTGAATTTCGGTTGTAAATGCAGCTAAGCATTTCTGATTGCCTGTCGAGAAGAACGCCCACCACTGTTAGATTTCATGGCTGTGATTTGAGGAGCGAACACAAGGGACTCTCCCCCTCCGATGTAATTAAACTTATACAAGAACTGTTTTCTAAGTAGAACTTAAACTAGTAGAAGTGAAGCCCTTTGAGACTGTTGATTCAGGGCTATACAAATAAACTTGATTTGATTTACATGCGATGTAATTTAGCTACGTATACTAACTTATGCAATAAGTAGAACTTAAAATAGTAGATGTGATGTAATTTAGCTACTTTTGTATTACGTTTAAATGTGGGCAAGCGCGTAGCTTAGCTCGCTACATTTCCTCAGTTGCTAGCTTGGCTATCGCTATCAATAATTTACAATTATGTCATGTAACAACACACAATTGTACCAAGCTAATATTTATGTACAGCTAAGAGAAAAAAAGTGACTCATTGGAAGTAAATAAAAACATTTATGGAAAAAATATTGGAACTTTGGTTGTAAGTGTAGTTCAGTGTTTGTGATAGCCAGAGAAGAAGAACGCCGTTAGGTTTTCATGGCTGCGGTTTCCACACGAGACATGTAGCTCCTCCGCGGTAATTAAACTTATACAATGACCGTTTTTTAATTCTAACTTAAACTAGTAGATGTGATGTAATTTAGCTACTTTTGTCATGTTACCTTGACTTAGCTTGCTACGTATGAATCCGGATTTGCGCGTAGCTTCGCTCTCAACATTTTCTAAGTAGCTAGCTTGCCTAACGATATCAATGCTTTACAAATATTTAATATAACGACACACAATCTTCTCAAGTACATCGTCTGAAGCTTTTCTGAATCGATATTTACCAAGTAACGTCATATATTAAAGCTAATATTTATGCAGCTAAGAGTAAAAAAAAAGAAGCTGACGGGAGTGAATAAAAACAATTTTATGGAAAAGACATTGGAACGTCAGTGTTTCTGATAGCCAGCTAACGCTCACCATTGTTCCTTTTTTTCATGGGTGTGATTTTCACACAAAGACTCGCAGCTCCTCCGCGGCAATTAAACGTATACGGCGACTGCTCGAGGACGGGAAAACAAACATGACTTAACAACGGTTCATTGTGAACAGCGCCAATAGCGCTAATTGGCCACCAGGCTAAATGTTTGCCTCGCTCTTGCTTTTTGATGAATGCACCTAAGAAGTGACATTGATTGACTCTCATAGGCGCCGCCGCAGCACGCCCCCCGTACGGCCCCCGCACACGGAGGCCATTATGTGGCTGTCAAGAAAACAACAAAAGGTCTCATAAATGAAAGCGCGGAAGCCGCGGAGGTCAACTGATTGGCTAAAAAGCCCGCTCGCGCGCTCTGTTGCTATGACGCTAGCTAAGAGCACGTTTCACCTTCATTCTTTTGCCAGCATCAGAATGAAGGAAGGAAATGCGAATTTGACTGCGCTACCTGTTTGAATAGCGAAGCAAGGACACGGGAGGAGCAAGCATTCAGACGGATTCACTTACGTCATCTTCATTCAATCAATATCGCTCGCTGCCTTTTGTCCAACATTCGCAATTCAATGTCAAGTAGGATGTCCGTTCTCTTGGGCTGTTCTTTGACGTAGCGGTTTAATATACGTAGTAATTGTGATGAATTTCTTCTTTTGAGTGAAATCGATTGCCGATTAACAGTGTTTCCAAACAACCTGGACAAAATGGGGAGGAGGAGACGTTCAATGCGATTTTAGCAGAAGGACCAATAGTCACTATTCCATTATTGCTATTCCACTATTGCTCCTCCAGTACTTATTCATACTGTTTTTTTATTTTATTTTATTTTTTGCAAGTGTCTGGCAAAAGTAGTGTCTAAAATCAATCAATTAATCAAGTAATCAATTAGTTTGTACATGGAAGTAATCCGATGGAATTCATTACTGCAGTACGTCAGCACCAACATGAATCCAATAATTTAGTACTTTAAACTGCTACAATAATAGATTACTTTTGTACCAAATTAATTATTTAATTCTTTTTAATTCACCAGCCAGTTTTCAGACCCTCCTTCATATATATATATATATATATATATATATATATATATATATATATATATATATATATATATATATATATATATATAAAGGTTTTCCTAACATACATAAAATTTTCTACTGTCTGATGCTGGAAAATTTCCTCAAAACGTTTTTTTTTTTTTTTTTTTTAATTCAGTATGCTAATGTCATCCCCCCATCAGCACGCATGCAGTTTCATGTCAGGCGCGCTCTTGATTTGATTTTCCCGTCTTGCGTGATCTGTTTTGGAACCCTGAGAGAACACGAAGAATTTAAGCAACCCAAACGGCTGAACCGTCAACTCCTTTCTTCTTCTCTTTTTTTTTTAAAGACAAAAAAACTCTACATTTCCCCACTCAGCGGGGTGATAACCGACGTGAGACACGCGAGCTTAAAAAATCTTTAATTTTCCAGCAATTTCACCGTTTTGGTTTATCTTCCTTTTCCTTTTCGGATCCCTTCGCCTCTGGCTTATTTCCCTCTATTAAATCAGCGCCTGTGACGCTTTCATTTGTGTTGGGCCTCGCTGCCGCAGATTGCCGCAATTGGCCTTTTGTTGCTGCGAAGAATGAGAAATGGACACACCTTTGCAGCAAAGTGCGGCTTATCGACTTGTACCTGGAGTTGAGTTTGTCGGCTCTAGCGTGTGGCCTGATAACCACGGCGAGAAGGAACTCACAATTTCCTGCCCTCGGGCTGAAAGAAGTAGGAAGGAGTGTGCGACTGTGTGTATGTGCGCATGAGTGTCGGTGTTTGTTCAACTCCGGTCGATCTTTTAATTGTCTTTAATCTGACCTCCGTGACCCATTTGTGTCTATAGTTGCGTTTTTTTTAACAAGCTATCTCATCCGTTTATTTTCTTGCTTCTGCCTCTCCGTTGAACTGTTTTTTTCCTTTTTTGTCGGGGGGGGGGTTGCTGGTTATTTCTTCTGACAGCATACACATACTTTGGCTGTCAAACTGTTGACACAAAGAAAGCACGTTTTTTTTTTTTTTTTTTCCCTGAAATCGCAACACTTTGGACAGGCGTGTTGAAACTTTGGGGTATCAAAAGCTTTTTTGTATGTGAGGTTATTTAGAGAGGGGGTTAGAGATCTAATAGTGAATGGCTTGAAAGTTTATGGAAAAGAAGTTCAAGTTAAATCAGAGTACATTTGAAGTTAGGCCTAGGCCTAAAAAAAAAAAAAAACAGTCATTCTAATCAAGACCATTACAATTTTAATCAGCTTTGACTTAGCAATAAAATAAATAAACATGAGAAGTAGTCGCGACATGTTGAACGTTGATATGTTATCACCAGCTGGGTGAAATTTCAGCTCCCTAGCATCAATGTTTTTTCTTTAATCTAATGTGCCTTTGAAGAAAATATCAAAGGATTGGACAAAATAACACGCAAAGGTTAAATTTGTTTGCACATATTTGCTGTTTGCAACATACTTGTAAATACTTTCAAATGTACTTGCAAATACTTTTGAATGTACTCTTATGCTAAATGCTAAATTCAACCTTTTTGTTTTCCATAGTACCACATGCTAATGTTGCACATATGGAAAGAGAACTTTAAAAAAAATAATCACATGTTATATCACGCTTGAATAAATCATGCAAAGCATGAACGCATTCAAATATTTTGGGACGTATTTGCTAAATGTAACATCATGACAAATATGTTCAAATTTGAACATACTTGCAAATGTTCAAACATGCTTGTAGACTAAATGCTAAAAAATAAGGAAGTAAAATGAATAAACATTTGACCGATATGATACAAATACACTCAAAAATTAAGTAAACATTGTTCAGTAGTCATTTTTATGGCTTTAATATTATGTTTGTTCGGTGTTCTTTTCCCGTATAACACTGGGCACGCACATGCTAACGTTTGTGCAGTATTTTGAACATTTTTTCATCATTTTCTTCTTCCACATCACTCTCATTATATTTTGGCCAAGGTATGGCATCCTCCTGCTAGTATGATAACTTAGTGGTTGTGCCATGCTGAACTATGACATATTGGCACCATCCGGGTGAAATTTCAGCTCCCTAGTGTCTTTGCATGTCTGCGCCACAGTTTTGAATCTTGGAATTGGCAAATACAGTTATACCTTGAGATATGAGCTCCCCGTAGCGTTTTTGCAATCCGAGATTGTCTTCATTGTTTGCAAACTTGCAAGTTTACTTTCCTCACATTGAAAGTCAATACTGTATGCGCCCCTGAAGTCCATCTATTGATGTTTTTCCATTCCTCCGTTCTTTCACTTTAAAGCGTTACAAGATAACTTCCTGCAATATACTGTACTTGTCTGTTATCTTTCCGCCAAGGTCTTAGCTGCATCTCCATTGTTTTGTTTTTTTTCGTCTTTGTCCTTCACTGTCCTTTGTCTGTTTGCCTTCTTTGTCTCGGCTCCACGTCTTTGTACTCGCTGCCATTACTTTGTGTCCCTTAGTGTGCAATTGGTAGCGCCGGATCAGACTGACGGTTGTTTCCCATACCTTGTTTTGCTTCAAATAAACGACTCAGCAAAATATTGAGAAATTTGTCACGGGAGAGTGTCAATCAGAGCTGTTCCTTGTAAAAGTGTATCTCCATAGATATTACTATCCATATTTTAATAAGGTGATTTAAGCATAAGGAGGAAGTGTAAAATATACATTATTTCCACCCTCCCTTTTTGCCCAAACCAGCTGTGAGCATTAAAGAGCTTCCTTCTGAATTAATTTGTGACCTCTTGGCTCTGCTGGTAGATAACATCTGCCTCTCGACAAGAAAGAAAGTGTAATTTTACAGCCATTTTGTTCGTTTTACAATGCGGAGGAGAGCGGAACATGGACGGTTTGATGAGCAGGGGAACATTGAGAATTAGAATAAAGGAAAGAAGCGAGAGATGATAAGAGGGTCACTTAATTGTGGCATGAATGGATATTTTAACCCTCTTCTACATTGTCAAGGAAGGTTCAAAATCTAGGCATATAGAAAGACACACATACATTAGTATATATACGCTATATGTTTGTCCATGTACCCCTTGCCTGCCAGCATCTTACACCCTGCTGTGATATACATCTCGGGGGTTTATTTGTACTGCCTATGCCTAAGATCCTGTTTGAAGTGGTAGACTTTTTTTTTTTTCTCTTCTGAGAGGCTTGTCTTTGCATGACTGTCCATCTGGCTCCTTCTCCTTACTGGGCCTCAGTTGTCTGAGGTATCCACTAAACTGGTCATCCCTGTGAGCCAGATCTTGGTGTCGTTTGGAGGCCTGTTGTGTGCTCCATGCTCACTGTCCCTCTTACCACTTTGTGTACAACCTCACGATGCTTGACGCGGGGTTGAACTCTCTATTTATTGTAAGGAGCTTTCTTGTAGCAAGGGAGTAATTCAAGCAGGGTTCTGCTGGCTATTATTGATACCTCACCCAGCAGACTCCTCATGATTGCTATTTGCCCGTGGAATTCAAAACTGTCGTTGTCCTGCACATTTTCTATACTGCCTTCACGTAGCTCAATCCTTTTCGGGGAATGAGTTAAGACAAACAAGATGGGGCAGATCAGTCACAAATCACATCAAAACTTTTCCACATACATCACAAAAGACTTTCATGCTGGTCACTTTCTTGCTGCAAAACATGGCAATCCCCACCAAATCCAGTTATCCAGCTGCCTAACTTTCGGTTTGTTTTCAAACATGAAGCTTAGCTGCAAGTCAACCACGCCATCTGTACGTATGATGTTGTTTGAGGTTTATATCCGCCGAATGCTGAAGCTCATCTCGCATCACCATAAATACTTCACAGTACCCCGATGGCATCATAACGGCTGGGACAGCGATCATAAACTCCACCGAAATAGACATTAAAAAAGAAATAAAAACAATGTTGTCAAGGATGGACTGACTCCCTGCTCGCTCGGCATGCAGCGGATAATTAGCATATCGCTCTTGATTAAAAGCGAGTTTAACGCGAGCCGTGCTGTGAGGTCGCCATCTGTCACCTGCAGAGGCCGTCAGGAAACATACTCTATTCGCAGGGGCGCAACGCGTGTATATTTCATGTGCGTTTCCACCATATGCAACCGTTTGATAAGACATACTCCAGGCTTTTAAAGAAATGGAAAAGTGTGAACGTTACGCTAACGTCGCTTTCTATTTCTCTACAGCTGCGTTTCGGAGCTTCTAGTCATGTCCCGCATTGGCATTTGTATGTGGATATGTACTTAAACTTTACAACCTGGAGGCTACAATTTTGGCACTTCTCATTTTTAAACATGGACTGTTCTACTCCACAATGCGGCTCAGCTCTCCCAGGTCCTTCTCGTTCTCACGCCGAATTTTGCAAAGTCCACTCACCTGCTCCATATTCAATCGCCACTGCACTTTTGCCTTCTTTCCTTGGCGATGGGGTCCTGCCCTTGATTTGGGTTTTATTTTGACTTCTTTTTTATATTCTGAGCTTGAGCTTCCATGGAATAAGGCAAATTTACAAAAAAAATTCTGGATATAGTTTTACAGGCCTTTAACCAAGTTGCTTTGATTATTATACCCTTGCTGTAATAGGTGCTGTATATTGCTCACAAAATATATTTACTATAGCATACAATAAATACTACACTACACCACATACACTATACTACACTGTACTGTAGTATACTATACTATATTAAACTATGATAGGCATACGAACAGACACAGTACGTATAGTATAGTGTAATGTAGAGTAGTATTTATTGTATGCTATAGTGAGAATGAATATTGTCAGCATTATGACGATTACACATAGTCACATGCATAGTAATACCACACATATGCATAGTAATACCACACAGTGAAATTTTTATTCTGTTCATTTCCTCGAGCAGACTACATTCCATAATCGAGCAAATAATAAGGTAGGCAATAAAACAAAACCTAAAAGAATAAGCAATAAGACAGACAGATGGACTGATTATTTGTTTGTTTATTTATTTGTTTGTTTTTTTGTTTTTAGGAGTCCAGGGATTTCATGGTACCTATTTATTTTTTTGCTCAATTTTATTTTTCAAGTGTTTGGCTAAAGGAGGGACTAAACATGGTTGGTACTCAATGAATTAAGGACGAAAGCCATCAGTTACTAAAGTGCTAACTTCTGAAACAGAAGTCAATAAATGTCATGAGTAAAGCATAAACTTTAATACGTTTGTACCTGGATTACTTTAGTATTTTATTTTTATCATGGCTACTACCTAGATGTTTTGTAGCGTCAGCGCATTTTTAAATTTAATGAGAAGGTGGATACATAAAGTACTCCAACGGATACAAATAAACGGTGTTTGTAGTTTTTTTTTTCTAATGAGTTTTTCAGCTGTAAAGAGCAGGTGTGTGTAAATTTGTGCATTCACGCGCGTGTGCGTCCTCGTCGTCTTTGCCGTTTTATTATTCGGCGACATTGGTAATCTGAGTGCAGAGAAAAGCTCGCATGCGGACAAGAAGTCATTTGAGAGCCTGGCACTCGGGGGCCCATAGAAGTGTACTCACAATTTGGCACAATTAGCACCAAAAGGGCTCCCTCCTTGACAAATTAGCACACAAAATGTCAGCTGGTAGTTTAGCTCAGCCACAGCGAGGTCTTGCAAATTAGCACGTATTTAGCGGAGTTAGCTGGCACATTATTGAGAGCGGGGCGAACGCGCGCAAATGAGCACATCTGTTGCCGGCGCTCCCCTTGAATACATGTTATACGATGGCTGATGCCTCTCGTTTGGAATCGGGTCAGCTTGGCAGCGCTTTTCTAATTGAAGTGTGCACACAGTCCTAATAGGAAATTGATGAGATGGGTCGTTTGGCAAAAAACAAGTTGACTTGTTATATCGACCCCCCCGGGTTAGAATCCAGGCAAGAGACTACCTGAAAGGATGAAAGTCCATTTATCTTAAAGGAGCTCAGTCACCAAAAGTCAACTTTTTGGAGCTTTTAACCGTGCTAAATTGTTGATTTCTCACCCTAAACACCTCCAAAGTGGTTTTTCCCAAAGTACATGCTGATAGGGCTGCAAAATTAATCGAATTTTCATCACGATAATGTCTCCCACTATGAGTTGTGCTGATATTAACATTTAAAAAGGTGGCTATACATGTCAAATCAAGCACTTTGTTATTCTACCACCAGGGGGCAATGTTTCCCACATGACAAAGCCTCTGCTTTTCTCACCCTAATTTATTATTTACCAGTGTGAAGTGGTGTTGAATTTCTCACCGGATTCCTCATATATACAGTGCTAGCTGTCAATGGAGACCCAAAATTGGAATACATTCGGTTTCAAATGACCGAAAAAGACATTTTGATGGCTAATTGATTAAAATTTGCATTAAAATAAATAATGTGCTTGGTTGTAAGCAGGGTTCAAATTTTTGTCAATAGTTTGCACGCAACAATTGAGTTTTAGAAGTAAGTTTTTGGGTGAATTAACGTTTACTTTTTGATATATTTTAGTTTATTATTTATTATTTGTAAGTATCAAGCCTTGAAGCCTTGCAAAGTACTGCTTGTTTAAAAGAAGGCCAATAAATATAAAAATATAATATATAATATAAAAATGATGAATAACCGTGATTTCAATATCGAACAAAATAAGGTTATTTAAACCCACACATTTGTTTATTGAAAAAAAACTGGTGTTATTGAATGACATCCTAATGAGGGCTCGGCTGCCACACTTTGAGAGGTGCAGCTTCAGTAAACGAGACGTTTCACTTCCTGGTTCAAAATATCGGTACCACAAAAAAAATGTGGTTGAATTCAAAATCAAAAATCTCCAATGTGCCAAATGTAGTTTATGTGCATGTATTTAACTAAGGGATGTGAAGATATCATGATCTAGATCCTTCTACACTACAAAGCGCCGTTTGGAGACTCAACTTAGCGTAAGTTGAATGGAGCGCCACAGGTGTGGGCTTGAAACGCTCCCCTTTTCCCCAGACGGACTTGTTTTGTGGCTGACAGCTCGGTTTAGGCTCAACGGCGCCCGTGCGTGATTGTGTGTGCTCGCATGCGTCACTTCAAGTGTGTGAGTCAGCTGGAGGCTTAGCGGCCCCGAGTGTCAGGGGACAGTTGAGCTCGGTGTCAAAACGCTCGCGACTGACAGGAGGGATTGCGCGCGCGCTCGCTCGCGCAAACCGTTCTGCTCACTTATAAGAACGCCGGACCGAAGCCTTGAAAGGAATATTTTAGCACTTTGTTGTGATGCCGATAATAGGAATGCAATTGATCTGCCCTGAAAATTTGAGTTTGAACATAATCTGAATGTTCTGAACTGTTGTTTCCATGTCTTTTGTTTTGCAGAGTTGGGTCTATAACAGCCTATTCGTTTTTGGTCCACATCTTTTGACTCACTGGATTTACCCTACTAAGTCCTAGTGACCTCTGTAGTGGACATCTTGACTTTTGCAATGATGTATCATGTGTTTGGGTGGGATGCAATTCAGATTGGTGTATTACTGATCGGTGTCTACAGTGGTAACTTGACCAATTCTTTTATTTTCCTTTTTCTAGGACATACTTTGACTTTTATGGTACTATTTTATGTTGTGCTCTTGTTGTAATGCAATTCTATAATGCAGTTTATTGCTTGTGCCACTGTTACTTTTTTCCAAGATTTTTTTTTTTTACTCTACATCGTGATACCTTTACGAAAACTTGTTTCCATTGTTTTTTTGTTTTTTTTTATACCTTCACTTTACCATTACACCATTACCGTTACATTATTTGTGATGCATTTTCACAAAATCACGCTGTAGTTTTTACAAGTGATGGGAAAACAAAGCCTCATAAATCACTTTTGATTTGATTTTGAATGATTTGAAATATTAAGGCTTGTCCAATGGAAATTCATTCAAACACGTATGACATCATAACCCTGGCCGCAATCCGAACTGGCCGACGCAAGCGGTGTCCCCCGGTCGCACTCGCAGGTGGCGTTCCGGGAAGCGAAACGGGCCCTTGCGGCGTCGCGTATGAAGGTCAGCCCATCGCAATGGGAGCGTCAGATTAACGAGCGGGAGTGGCTTTCATGCATCGCCTCGCATTTATCGCCAAACATACGGCGAGCGTTCCCGCCGGGAATTTACGCGTCCGGGGTCCCATCGCCGATGGTGACCCCGCCGGAATGGAAATAAGCGTCGGTCGAGGGGCTTTTACGGCCGGCTGCGAGTCTGCACGCGTTTACCTGGGCCACTTATCCTAACGACGCTTTAGCTCGCCGGTTGCCATGGCAGCGCGGGCCGAGCCGCCATGCTGCAGCTCCACCGCCGGTCATTAGTCACACAGGCAGGCGGAGACAGGCCATCCGCACTATCTTAACGTCCTTCCTCTACCAATCAGCCGCTCGCGCTGGCAAACTGCCGCTGCCTCTCAGCCGTGGCGTAGATGCGCCAGTCGCCATGGCAACATATCTGACTCAATCTCCGTCAGCATCCTTGAGTAAAGAAAGCTAATTGTACTTTCATGCATTGTGTACCGGGTAACCTTTCCCTCGCCGTCCACGCATCGCAATAGTCGTCCAATTCAAAAGTAATATACGTAACTTCACTAAGACAATTGTGCGTTAACCCCCCCCCCCCCCCAAAAAAAAAAAAAAAACAAAGACACTGTCCTCCGCCACACATCAAGGCACTCAGTTTGCGCATAATAAAGCGCACATATGAAAACACCCTCCCACGCCGCACTTTCATTTCCACTCGCCTCTCACTCTTAGGCGCGCGCGCGCACTCGCTCTCGAAAACGGGCGCGCTCATACGCACGCACGGCGAGGCGCTCGAATCGGCAGGCCTGTTTTCTCGCAAGGGTGATTATCTCGCATATAACTCACGCCGGGCTTTCATTTGCACCATAATTCACACCCGTCCCTCTGATGGTGGCTCGATCATTTATAAACACGTTTGTGCACACATACTTGTGAGGACATCCATATTGACATAATGCGTTTCTTGGTCCCTCACTTTAACTTTAGCCTAACCCTTATCCTAACCCAATTCAAACCTATACTCTAATGGCAAGTCTTGTACCCCAAAAAGAGCCTAAATGTCCTCAGTATGTCAGCAGAAAATTCAGAGCGGTTCCCACAAGTATAGCCGTACATGAACGCACACACAAGTACATACAGTAAGGGTGTTTTGTGTATGTGTGTTCCTGTACGGCTGTACTTGTGAGGACATCCATTTGACATAATGCATTTCCGAACCCCCCCCAAAAAAATAAAAACGCCCCAAAATAAAATAAAGGTTCCGCTAAATAAATGAATAAGATTAAAACAATTCTGCTTCAGTTTATTTGAAAGGTGCCGCACGACATGTAGGAGGTTTTTTTTTTCTTTTTCCGAATTGAATTAGAAAGTTATTATCTGATCATTTTGCCAGGTAATTTAATTTTCGACTCTCAGGACATGCCTAAATGAATTTTGCGTAAACGATTTTGCATTAGGCTGTTCCACACTCCGAGAGTCTTTCTCTTAAATAGTACTGGTTCAGTCTTCTAAACAAAATTGCTATTCTTAATTAGAACCCTAATAGTCTTAGTGTGAGCCGTTTGGTGAGTTTGTATCTTTTTTCTATTATTTAGCTCAGTGGTTCTCAACCTTTTTTCAATTTGAAAATTGAAAAGTGAACCATTTGGATTGATTAAATAAAAAAAAGGGGAAAAAAAACAGTGCTGTGCAAGCCGAACTGCATTTGTAGGTGTATTTTATTTATATTTTATTTAATATTTGTTTCATTTCAAAATGTTATTTTAGAAAAATGTGTCTCTAATGAGAATGCACATCTGGATAAAGCTTAGTAAAATAACCATTTACAACGTTGCTTCATGTTCCAAATAATTTGCTATCAATTGGAAAAGAAAAATATACTGGTCCTTTCACCGGTTTTTAACCCACAACATAATCATGCCCCACAAAATCTGCCAAGCAAGATCCACTCAAATGTGAGTCTTCGCTGAGAAACAATAAAAAAATTGTCATATTTACCGTATTAAACATAAATGTTTTGGCCTTATTGGTTAGATTTACACAAAAATAAAAGCACACAAAGCTTAAATTAATAACATCAATTGATACAAAGATTTTTAGCTTTTCAGTTGTTTCTTTTATGTTTATTGCCCAAATATTGCCTATATATATATATATATATATATATATATATATATATATATATATATATATATATATATATATATATATATATATATATATATAATGAAAGTCCAACTGGCGACGTGTCCAACCAAGGTATGTTCCACAAAGTCCTGAGTCAGTTGAAATACTCCAACTCCCCACAACCTTGAAGAGGATAAGCGATACACAGTAAAAGTGGGTAATCAGAATTAAAAAAAATATATATTAAATATTAAAATAAAAATTCTAAACTTGCCCAAGTGAACCCAAAGATTTGCTGTTCATTTTCCAGCCATTTTCAATCCTCCTTCCATGTCCAGGCCACGCAGGATGTGGAAAAGTAGGTAGCGTGTCACCCCTAACGCTCATTTGAAGTCCGCTTGAATCCAGCAAGCGAGCCCAGCTCTATCTTCTCCCGAGAGGCCATGAGGCAAGAAGCGTAATCATTGTCTATTAGCCGGGATTGACGTGATTCCAATCATCTTGCATTGCAACTTTCAGCCCGTTTTTTTTCCTTTTCTTAAAACGAACGTGTAATAAGACGGATAAAAAAAAAATCCATTAGAGCAGCTGACTCCATGACAGCATAACAAAAAGGCTGTTCTTTAGTGACGTGATGTGTTCAAATTCCTACTCTGTCACGTTTCATCTATTTCCACTTAGTTTAAACCCGTTTGGCTTCCTAGTTGCCCTTAAGGGGAAAATGTACAGGTAATGTAAAGTAATAGCTCCACGAAACCTCATTACTTACATTAAGTGCGCCGTCTCGTGAGGAAATCGGGTCTTTGTGGAAATAATCACGTTCTCTTTGATTATTCCGACTTGGTATTTATCAAACAAGATATGTAGACTTTTTTGGGGGCTTGTTTAAAAGTGTTGCTTTACACCGAGAGAAATTGTTTCCTGTCTCATGTTTTAAAATCTTTGTGAATATTTGGAGTATGAGCTGCACCAACAAAAATACAACAGAAAAATTATTGCGATCACATATAAGCCGATAAACTATAAGGTGCAGGTGGTAACATAAAATATTTACGCGGAAAGATAGTTTTGTTTTTCAATTCAAAACCTGTTTTATTGACAACTTTCGTTCGAAACTTTTCAACCCAGACTGAGCGTGCCTTCACGTGAAGAAATAAGAGCAGCACCAACATATTTCCAACATGAATGGATAGAATACCGCACCAACACAACAGTAACACGCCTCGTTGTGTTTACAATTGGAGATTACCCTTTCGGTTTCATGACAACATGGATCAAAACCATTATATTGACGAGACATCACAGGACGGCGAATCTAACCATATTTGGACTAACCCTCCACCGGTTATTTAACCTTAATTAGCCGTGGCTATTAGTCCAGTCACGTAGGCTTCTCATTTCATCCATAGTTCAAAAATCACTCCTGATCATTTACTGTGAGAGTGTTCCTAGTGGATAGTAAAAACACTGCAAATAAGCCACACTGGAATATAGATTGCAGGGTTTAAAACATGCGAAAAAAGCAGCGACTTTATTTAGTTGCACCTCTATATATTATATGTACTTGTTCAATATAGTTGTTGATTATTTTATGAATGAATTTGCTGTTTGTGGTATGTGATTAAATAGAAACGGTTGTTATTAGTTGCTCCATTGCACTGTTTTTTTGCCATGATATAGTACGGGTATTCGCTGATACCAAGTACTGATACCACGCGTGGTTTTGATAAATAAAATTTCCTCCAAAAATTTCAAATAATTTTGAAGACAGCACCGTTAATCGTAATATAACATCTTTCCTTAAAAGACCGCAAAAATAATGGCCATTTTTCTCATTTCTAATTTTTAGTTGCAGATTGTTAAATGACCGCAAGAGTATCAATACCTTGAAATAAGAGTAGATATCATTTCATATATTCTTGTTTTTTTTCCCCAAGTTATTAAGCACTAAAAGTTTAATTGATTTATTTGTTGATATTTGATGCTTCTTAAAAAAAAAAAAAGCGAAAGAAAACGGAGAAAAATCAATGCAGGCATTTCTTTCCTTTATTTAACAATGCGAACAGCACTGAGGGGACTGTTTGGGGCTTTATGGCTTCGGTTCAGCTCAAAATAATAAACACGTCCGAGGGGAGTCGTTTTAAAATTAACTTCACCTCGGCGGTGATCATTTAGTCGAAAACACTGTGTATCGGTCGTTGTTTATAGTCGTGCCGGGTTCTCATTTTGTCGATTAACGCTCATTACATCGTCCGCGATTAGACGTCAAATGAGGGAAACTGAACGTCAACGCGTAGTGACAATTGATGCTCGTATTAAAATCGCATGCTAAGTTTACCTCCTTGATACCCATGCTTTTTTTGTTTTTCTTTTTCTGGTTTGCTGATTGATTGAAATCAATTTTTCCCCAGTCCAACTCTGACCACCTAGCTTAGCAAGTTTTCTGGAGTAAAGCTTGTGCGCGGTGTTAAAAGCTGTAATTGCAATCGATGTTCTATCCGGATTGAATCCAGATTGTGTTTATGACACCAATGTAAACACATCATGGAAATCCAAAATCATAAAAACATGCTTGCAAATGTTTCTCGAATCTTAAAACGTGAGTCGTGTGCGATAGCTAAAATATGCAAACGTAATCCGGATCTGATTCAGGTTGCAGTGTAAATTCATCATTAAGATTTTTTTTCTGACCTCATTTTACTTGATCAATAAAGTTTTTTGGACACCTTTCTTTCCCGTACCCACCATGCAAAAGCAGAAATTCATTGAAATCTGAGGCAGGCTTTAAATTATGCAGCATGGCGTTTTCCAGTCACTTGAGAATCAGTTCGGGTAATAGAAATCCATTTGGAAAACTTAGCAGGCTTTGTAATCCAATAAAAATTTTATAAGAATATTGAACGCATGTTTCAAGGTCCATAAATACTGTATAAAAAGGGGCTCCTGCTGTTCTACAAATCAGTGAATCATATGTATGTACTGTGCAATTTTACTGACGGATATACATGGGAAAATATGGGCTTAAAATAATGGAATATATCAATTTTCACCAGTAAAAAGTCATGATTTTGTTCTTAATTATTTGGTAACTGAATTATTTTTCATGTGCAATGGATACCTTTCAAAAATGGACATTTTTTCCGCTTACTGTCAACTGAAAATGACATCACATTAAGGCTCAGGTTTGGTCACGTGTCGATCGCAAGGTGAACTGTGATTGGTTGTTGCATCAGCCCTGAGTCCTGGGGCCGTTTTAAAGCAAGGGGCAAAATGTGATTTAAAAAAAAAATTATTTTACATGGAAAGATTGATAATATGTGCAATAAATGGGTGTTACCATAGATTAAAATGATTACAAGGTATTGTAGACGTTTGATGATAATTGTCACTTTTTTGGCATGTTTTTTGTACAAGTATGGTGGTCTATGGGATATACAGTCCTATACCTGCGATTGTTCGTGTTTGGCAACAAAGTAATTTCCACTTCTATGACACTTTTTTTGGACAAGTATCAAATTCTATTCTATACAGTTCCAATGGTGTTTTTGTGTATATTCATAATATGCTACTATAGGCCTAGTATGTGGAAGTGGGAATTTTAAAACACATTTTCCAAGAATCCTAGACTCATAAACAGGTAATAGATGCCATGAGTTTTTTTTTTTTTTTGAAAAATATAAAAGAAACGGTCGTGAAAGGGTGTAACCCGTCCGTAAAACTTGCCTAATTTTTCCGACTCGCGTTTGCGAGGTGTAGCAATCATAAACTAAAGTTTTTCGTCATCACTGTATTTCCCGCCCAAGACGCAGACAGACGCAGAAACTACTGCCATCTAGTGGCTTGGCATGCTTGTAAATGAGTAAAACCAAGCTATGCGGATTTTATTTAAATAAACGGGGTGAATTGAGAAATAAAAGGGGAGAATTATCCGAGTTTAAATAGTCCCGGTTATGCGTCGACAAGGAAGGAGAGACAAATGATTAGAGTTTCACTTGCGATTTTAGTATACTTTTATAAGTCCGGTCATATGTGTTTTCCCGCCCGCAGGCGGAATATTCGAGTCCATCGAGAGCGGCCCCTCAGGAGCGGAGGAACTCGCCTTCAAATTTGCCTTGAACACAATCAACAGGAACCGCACGCTGCTCCCCAACACCACGCTGACCTATGACATCCAGAGAATAAACATCTTCGACAGCTTCGAGGCCTCGCGCAAAGGTCAGTAGGCGGCGTCCGGGCCGCCGGATCTCGTCGGAACGCGCCGGTCTCGAACGTCCCGCTTTCTCCCGTCCCCCGTCCCCAGCATGCGACCAGCTGTCCCTCGGGGTGGCCGCCATTTTCGGCCCGTCGCACAGCTCGTCGGCCAACGCGGTCCAGTCCATCTGCAACGCGCTGGGAGTGCCCCACGTCCAGACCAAGTGGAAGCATCAGGTGTCGGACAACAGGGATTCCTACTACGTCAGCCTGTACCCGGACTTCTCCTCCCTCAGCCGAGCCATCCTGGACCTGGTGCACTTCTTCAAGTGGAGAACCGTCACCGTGGTCTACGACGACAGCACAGGTACAGGTAACGGCTGCCGCTCCGTTTTCTTCCTTAAGCCCGAAAGCCCTTTCCGCAGGAGGTTGTTGTTTACGATGGTTAAAAGCGCTAATCTTTTCGCCTTCGGTCGCGAGAGGCACCAGATGGAATCTAGGAAAGAGACGCTCGGAGTCGGGCCAGTGCTTTGCAAGCTGTCGAGCTAATTCAAAAATCAATAGCTTACTGTTCTGGCTGGGTCCTCCAGGTGCAGCTGGTGTCAGTCTTCCTGGAAAGGCGGCGCAGCAAAAAGCTTAAAAAAAGAACACAGAGGACCACATTACCCAGAATGACCCAGCGTCTCTTCGGATTAATGCAACGCCGCGCCGCGCCGCGCCGTGTCTGCGCTGACAGCCGCCATTAATAACACACAGACACTTGATCTCTAAGGGGGGGCTATGAGCCATTTTGTCTCTCCGTACGCTTTGTTGAAGGGCCTCATAATGTGCCTTTTAAGAGAGCAGTTGTATTTTAGCCGCTTGATGTCTTTATGAGCGAAAAGGTAATTGCCCCGCCGAAGGTAACGGCATTCAAATAGTACACAATTTACGAGCTTTTGGGGGAGATGGCAGCTTAATGCAAGGAAAATAGAGCAAGTTATGAGTAGCTTTGAAATACTGACAAATGACACAATCACCTTTTTTTTTCGGGCCCTGTCAATTTTCACCGCTTGCGGATGGGACGATAGGTGGGCACCGTAGGTTTTATAGCAGAGTGAGAAAAGGTCAGAGCCACGGGTCACACCAAGAAGTTTCAGTTTATTTTCCGTGCTATTTGCTACAAATTTCACAATGTTAACATGTGAAATAGAGAAAAAAAACTGAATATCCTTCCCCAAAACAGGAATTTGACCTCAGGTTTTCTGTGAAATCGACAACAAACAAAAACAAAACAAAAGTTTCACCAAGTGGTCCCATTCTATTGGCCCGTACCCATTTCACAAAATATGGAATGCTGTTTAATACGAGACTCGATTCCTCCGTATTTTTTTTTTCTCATTTCTAAAAGCGCCACTTATGGACGCATGGTACTGCCAATGTAGAGTATTTTCATGTATATTTGAAAGTAATACCGTGCTGGATCATTTTAAGTAACGAAATGGAGTGTCGAAAGTGACGCTGAATCTGATTTTTTTCCTCTGGAGTCAAATAGCATAGCACCTTGTCAAGAGGAATGAAATGTTAATGCACCATTAAGCCGACAAAATTAAACTTAAGTAATCGCTCGGTGGAGGTGGTCTCAGTAGGCTAGCAAAACCTTTGTCCATGCTTCGCTTTACGCCATGCTAACACAGTGAGTTCGCAAACTGTGCTGTTAGCTAGCTTCTGAAGTATCACAAGGATGGATTTAAAACTTATTAAAAGTGAAAAACCACCCAGATCTTTTTCGTTGGCCAGGAAGTGATTTTAAATTCAAAATGAAAGTCTTTCACATAGCTACGTTAGCGTGTTAGCTGTTGTTGGTACACTACGACTGTATTTCCAAGAAGTAAATGTCATGGCATGATAAAGCGCTACTATTATGTCTACAATATCGTTACATCATTTCTGGGGTATATGCATGCACATTAATACTCCATTTCGTCATGGGAAAAAATTCAAAATGGAAATCGCTTACTTGGTTCACAATACATGGGACGAATGTGAAACATTATTTAAATATTGCGACATACCAAAAAGCCAAAGCTGGATCGAAACATCATAACTTAAAATATTTTGTTTAATTATATTTAATTATATTTTGTTTAATTTTTGTTTAATTATGAAAATTAGGATTTAAAAAAAAATAAAAAAAATATAAAATATATATATATATATATATATATATATATATATATATATATATATATATATATATATATATATATATATATATATATATATATATATATATATATAATCTAGGCTATAACAGTGTAGTTGGCATTTAATTACTGTTAAAGTAGTGTCCACAGGGTTGGGAGAGGAAAATATCAGGATGCATATCGGAATTTTCCAATCAAAGTCAGATGGAGATGTCTGGGACTGCTCAGCCTTGCCAGTGGGTTTTCTAATGAGAGCCGCTCTAGATACCTCCACCATGGTGAGACGTATGGTTTTGATCAACGAGTCTCTGCAGAATTGCAAAAAAAAAAAAGCTATTTCCAAAATGCTGGGGTGCCATACGAGGTCCTATTTTCTCTTATTTCCGTTTGAGGATGGAAGCCTTCCTTCCCAGCATGCTCTTTCTCTCCATTCCCAAATATTGAACCAGGAAGAAGCCCGCTAACCCAGCAAGCAAACGGAGGCTTATAATTAAAATCCGCTTTTGTTCGGAATTGATGCTTATTTTCGTCTTATTAAATGCAAAAAGATGAAACCGCCATCGGAGTTGCCTCCAGATGAGGCAGGATACAGTATCGGTCACATGACTTATTAGCGGCTCACACGAGATAACTCATGGTGATTGTATGTCACATCGCAGCACGCCAGCCCTTTGCAGGTTAACCTCGGATGATATCCCCTCCCAATGGCCACATTCATCTAGATAGTCCCCTTGACCTCCTCGCACGTCCTGCCTGGAAGCCCAGCGTGGTCTCCAGCAAATCGCCGCGGTGTGATGCTGAAAGGTGACATTTCGCTCCCGCCATCCCAGTTTAAGACCCCCTCCAAAGGGGGGATTTAGGCCTGCGCGGAACGCACCTGACGCCCTGAAAAGTGCGACAGCTGTCCTCCCCCACACCCCTGCCGCCACCGGCACCTCCACCTGGCCCCGGGCTCACAAATCACACAGCTTCATGCTCCGGGGCCCTTAGCTACTGATTTGGAGCCTATCTGACGGCTGGCGGGAAAGACTATCGAAGGGGATAAAATATTCACACACAGCCGTTAGAAGATCCAGGGGGAATGTCTGAAGGCATTAGCTACAACCCACAAATATCTACACTGACAGTGTTTCGCAAACGTTCGGCTCCCTTGACAGACTTTTTTTTTTTTTTTAACACCTCCCAGAGTGACAGTATGAACAATACGGCGGTTTTGTCCGTATAGATTTTAACCATACAGGGTAATCCGCAAAAGTTGTTTTCTGACCGTTTAGCCGCCATATCTGCTATCCGCTAGCCGCTATCCCACAGAGTGCAAATATCATAATTCCCAAAATATAGAACGCGCCTTAATTTTCGGACACAATTTGGTGACAATGTAAAAACTACAGCAAAACAGAATTAATCTCATCTTCGTAAATTCAGCAGTTCTTTTTGTGTTCATATCCTTAAAGTATATATTTGTTGCAGGTTAAGTGTGTGTCAGATTTCCCACATTGTGAGCGGTCAGCAAATGCCTCGTCGAATGCTGCTTAAATTCATTTTGCCATAAATACCCAAAGTTGCGCACCGTTCGTCTTCCATCAAGTTTATGATTGTTTGTGTATATGCCGATAGACTCAATTAATAAAGTCAACCTGTGCACTCTTGAATTGAATCAGGTGGAGACATCTTAACTTTTACACGATCCTCTCCGTTTTAGTAGTATTCCTCTGTGAGAACAAGGATGGATTGGGACCTTGGTTCTGTCTGCTCGCTTCTTTTATCGAAAATAATGCTGTAACAACCTCAGCTAACACAAAACTCTTGCACTATTAAAATGTTTCAGGAAAATATGTATTTTTTCAGTCGCTAGGTTATTAAATGTCAGAGCCAGCTTGCCCTCCCATACTAGAATGGTTTGACCCAACTTGTCATGTGCGACTGCTCGTTACCTGTCATCTCTGCTAAGATTATTATGATTACTATTTATTCATCATTATTTCTTTTTGAGAACATGTATAACACTTTATGTTGATTATTTTTGTGGACGAATATTTGTTCACATTTAAATTAATGATTTAGTTTTGTGAACAGATCTCTACTGTAATCCCAAAAGAAAATGTGTTATGATCATATTTTTCTGTGGATAAATATTTATTAATAATTAAAAGAGGCCATTTTATGGCGGTTATTTTTTTGTGGACCGATACAAATGAAGTTTGAAAGGTTCTAAAGTTTAATAAATCAGACACTGATGGCATGTTTTAATTTTTTTATTTCCCCACTGCTTAAGGGGTACTTGCCTGAAAACATATTTCCCAGGGGGTACATCAGTGAAAAAAGGTTGACAACAACTGCCTTACGACATCAAAAAAGCCACTAGCTTCTCAGTTTCTCAGGTTTGGTTATCAAATCTGATGCATGGCCTTCCTTCGTGGAGTTGGAGTTTCCCTGGGATCATCTCCATCAAAAGTACAGGAACGCTCATTGAAGACATTGAGGCCGAGACAAATGTGGAGGTTTTTGCAGAAATGTGTGGCCTTTCACTGTCAATAAGAGGAGAAGTCAAGAAGATGGAATGTGTTCAACACTCAGGAAGAAATCAGTGCAAAAAGGAAGACTTACGCTAACATATGGACGTTTATTAGAGTTCCCCTGGGAGAGCTTTTGAGAGTTTCACCATCCTTCCTCACGGTGGTTTTTATTTTTCACAACAAGACATCCATGTTCCCATTTCACACCCCATCCAGAGATCCAGTCTCACTCCCGGGGACCCCATTAAAGTGCTCACACAGCAGTTCATTTCAACATAAGAAATAGGCTCAGCTATCTTAAAGTGGTTCTATAAAAAAGAAAAAAAAAAGAAGAAAATCCTATCTTTCTCCAGTTCTCAAAATACCCTCGGCCCTCCATCCATTTTTATAACCATGACAAGTAATCATCTCTCCCATCAATTCGGCCGCTTTCATCACTGAACTCTAGAGTTCTTCTCACCGGGGGGGGGGGGGGGTCATTGTGATCTCATCACAGAGAGCTTTCCAGCCAAGTGTGTGGTCCACACTGGAAAAGGTGCGGATGACAAAGGTGCACAGCTGGACAAACCTGACTACCACTTTTTTTTCGGACTATAAGCCGCAGCAGCAAAGCCTAAGCAGGTCGTGACGTCAGCCTCATATCTTTTCAGTTTTATTTCATAGTTGTTCCATAAAATGACCGACTTCCAGAAATCGATTGTCTCCTGGTGGCTGGCAAAAAAAAAGTAGATAAGCCGCAGGGCTCAAATCATGAGAAAAAAGTTGAAGTGTGTAATCTGAAAAATAAGGTACTTTCTTGTTACTTGCTACTTACTTAAGAACTTTTGTACAAGCTGTTATTCATTTTATAAATCATTGTTATATTTTTAATAATATATTTTTGAAACCCTTTTTGCTCACAGCCATTGATCGTTTCAGTTCAGTTTCATAGTTCATCCATAAATTGGCACATTAAACAGATGCACACGTTTGCTTTACCGGTGGATTGTCTGCTGGTGGATGGAAGGAAAAAAAAAAAGACAGTTAAGCCGCACTGGACCATAAGCCGCAGGGCTCAAATCATGAGAAAAAAGTTATGGCTCATTTTGCATAATACAGTAATCAAAGGTACACTTTTCTGTCTTTGTTGTGACTCTTGTGCAACATACCGTCTCTTTATGAAATTTCCTTGATAGCGCCATATTGGTATCTTTTCTCCCCACGTACGAGTGGGAGCATCAATAACGCGCGGATTAAGGAATTGTTGGCGTGAGCCCCAAGAACCTCTTTGTTTTACAGCATCTTCACAATCACTTCAAAAATGGCGGCACATCAAACAATTGGCACGCATCTTTTAAGCGCTCCCGCGTCGTCGCGTCTCCTTTGTCTCCAGGACTCATTCGACTGCAGGAGCTGATCAAGGCGCCGTCACGATATAACATTCGTTTGAAGATCCGACAGCTGCCCACTGAGACCAAGGACGCCAAGCCGCTTCTCAAAGAGATGAAGAAAGCGAAAGAGTTTCACGTCATCTTCGATTGCGGACACGAGATGGCTGCCTGGATATTAAAACAGGTATGAGTGCTTCATTAACATTCGCCAGCCGTAGGGAAGAAGCAGCCATTTTATCCAGCTGATTTCTGAATCCCATTAAACGTGCAATTTACATAATGTCTCCAAATAGAACGTCGTCGTCATCTGTTTTCTTTTGTCAGAACTGCTTTTCATGGGTGGTGATGTCAGTGTGAATGATCGCTGGTTTCCCGACAGGAACGGTGCATTTTTCTTTTCAAATCAAGATCAAATTAATTGGAACATGAAACAACCAATTGCTAAATTGTGTTGCGATGACTCTTATGCAAAACATTGAATTGAGTTTGAATCTAATTTAACATTTTTTAATGCCCTGATAGGTACCAAACATTTTTCCTTTCAAATTAAGACAACATTGATTGGAACATGAAACCACCTAATTTATGCTATTGTGACTCCCTTCATTGTTTGCCTTAATTTTAAGTTTTTATCTCATTAAAGTTTTTATCTAATTAAATGAATTGTAATGCCACAACAAGAACCAAACATTTTCTTTGTAAACTATGAGCAGATTCATTGGAATACAATGTCATTTGTGTTATACTGACTCATGCAAACCTTAAAATTTAATCTAATGTTTTTTTAATTTACGACAGAAACAGAACATTTAACTTCAAATTTATAGCAAATTAATTGGAACATGAAACAACCTACTGCTTATGACTCCTTTCAATGTATGCCTTTATTTTAAGTTTTAATGTAATTTAATGTTTTTTATTGGTATGACAGCAACAGTACAGGTTTCCTTTCAAATTACGAGCAAATTAATTTGAACACGCAACAACCAATTGTTAATTTGTGATATAGTGACTTATTCTCATTTCAAACTGAGAGCAAATGAACTGGAAAATTAACTGACTTCTTTGCAAAATGTCAAGCCAACTTTTCTGTATAATTGACAGCTACTGAAATGTATTGGCAAAGAAAATGGATCCAGTCTAGCCAATCCGATCAGTGCAAAGCCTAATTTGAACACAACAGTCGACAGACTTCAGTTTTTTTTTTTTTTTGGTGGAATTGTCTAGCTGTCGATCACAAAGAGAACTCAGCGAGGCAAGTTTCCCATTTTAATCAATTCATTATCACGCATACGTATCCCGAATCGGCCTGCGAGTTCCGGTTACGACTCTTGAAAAAAAAAACGTAGCGTCTTGCCCCATGCATTGGTAATCGCTTTATAAAATATTAGATCTTAGCGGCGAACCCACCCGTCTTCATTGCACAATAGAGGCTTTTAATTAGAATATCTAATCTCACTCACATGCATGCTAAATTTGTTTAATAGGGGCACATTCTTTATGAGAACCGCGGGGCTTGGTAATGAATGGACGTCGTCCCGGCAGCATATTGTCGGCTGAATTGCCTTTACAGCTGCGTCTCGGCGGGAAACAACAAGAATGATTATTTATCGAAGAATTAAAGCAGCGGTTCGAGGCATTTTTGCACCGGGGCTCCCCCAACAGTTGCGAATGATGATATCGGGTGGCAAACGACGATTGACGGGAGAAAACGGATTTCTGTTGACGGAGGTTGAAGACAGTTAGGAAAGCCTTAGCAGACATTTTTAATTTGGTTAAAAGTCAGAGAATGAGGAAAGAAATCGTATCGGTAACTCAAAAGAGACCGTGACGGGAGCGATCCTTTTTCTTGTCAAATTAAGAGCAAAATAATTGGAACATGAAGGAACCTACAGCAAATTCATGGTGACTCCTCTGCAAAATGCCGTATCATCTTATTTTAAATTTTAATCTATTTGAATGCTTTTGATGCTTTTAAATGCCATGACAGGAAAATTACTTTTTTCTTTTCTAATTAAGAGCAAATTAATTGAAACGTGAAGAAAGGTGTCGCTAATTCACAGTGATTCCTTTGCAAGACTTTTTTTTTAAGTTTTAATTCAATTTAATGTTTTTTTTCACAACTGGAACAGTACATATTTCCCTTTTCCCTTCAGATTAAGAGCAAAATAATTGTAACATGAAGAAACTTTTTGCTAATTATCGTCAAATGTGTTTTAGTGAAGCTTTTGCAAAACGTTGGATGTCATCATATCTAGTGCTTTTTAATGCAGTTACAGAAACAGTACAGATTTCCTTTCAAATTGAGAGTAAATTAATTAGAACACAAAGCACTTTATTGCAAATTGTTATAGTAACTCTTTTGCAAAACGTTTTATGCCTTTATGTTAAATGTTGATCTTATGTATCTCATTTTTAAATTGTTTTTTTTTTTTTTTTTTACTTTATTGATTGCATTTCTCATAAAAAAAAAAGTGTGGTTTTAATCTTCAAATGCATGTACAGGATTTGGTACTTCCAATTGCCTCTTGGCATGAAAATTTTGGGGGTCATTTGAGTTTTGTATGTTAATGTTTTTATGTTAATAAATTAGTTTTCAGATCATATACACACTTCAATTTTTACATCTTAAACAAATGGAAACATTTTAATTTGTAATTGACGCTTGCAAGTAAAAAGAAAAAAAAAAAAAACAATGCCTCATATCTGTACTTAATTACTGTTGCAAATCTTCATTGAAAAAAGTTTGGTAATTCACCATTACCAGAAATTTCAACGATAGTGTACTTAAGATCGCGCCTTGAGGTACTGAAATTCACCATGACTTTATTTTCCCCTTGATGGCATACCCAAAGAATTTGATTGATGAAAATATGGAAAAAGTCAGACATGTTTATGAGCCGAAAGAAAATGTCAGTTTGAAAAATAGTCAACCCAAAAGGTGCTGCGGCTGAAGTAAACAAAATTATAATATTAAATCGTCTACGTTCTCTCGTATGAATCTGTTTTTCATTTCTTCACTCTGAATGTCATATCATAGGAATAAAAAGTCAATTTGGATGAATAAATAGAGAAATAACGGCGAGTTAGACGTGATGTTATTCTTAAGTATGAATAAGTTTAATTGCGGAATGAAATGTATCCACATTGTGAATTAGGATATTAATATTTGTCCTGTTTTTTTTTTGACTTGCAGGCTTTGGCCATGGGGATGATGACGGAGTACTACCACTATATTTTTACCACTCTGGTAAGTCAACTGCCCCCGTTTTTTTTTTGTTTTTTTAATTGCAATGCTTCAATGTTGTTGTTATTTTTGCAGCGCTCCATTAGTCGAATTGCTTGTCCAATTTCCATCTGTTTACCTGCCGCGTCTTTGGTCTCTGAGAATAACTCATCCCGGCGCCGGTTCAAAAACACCCCCCCCCCCCCCCCCCGCCCCCCCCATTATTTAAACCATCACCTGACTTTGTTGTGATTGACAAGGTTGAACTTTTTCCCATCGCGGGCGGCGACTATAAATACACCCTTTTTTGAATTTTCAGCGCATTCGACTTCAATTGATTTTTTTTTTTCCTTTTTCTTTTCTCCTCCTCAATCCCCGGCTAACCTTTTTGCACCCCGAATTCGCCATCCAGAATCTCGAGAGGCGGAAACAAAAGCGGGTTTGGAAATATTTCCGCGCGCTTCTGACAGCGTCGCTGTTTGATCAAGTCTCTACAAAGAGAGGCCGGGATGAAACGGGGCGCATCTCGGCTGAACCCGAGCGAGGAGGAGAGGTCTCGGAGCTGGGCTAATAGCCCTGACGAGATGCTTCTGTCAGCTATTAGCTCCATTATGGCCCTAATAAACATGTGACACTCTGTTACCTGGGCACTAAAAGACCAAGGTTGAACAAGACTGACCTGCAAATGACATGTGACGGAGCGCGACCGTTAGTATGAGAAGGTGATCGCTCATTAGAGCGCCGGACTAAATGGACGAAGGTTTTGGGACACGCGCCATATCATCCAGCAGATTCGTTTTTGTCCGTTTATCGCAGTTGATTTTTTTTTTTTTTGGTCTTTAATTTAAAGCTCCAAAAACATAATATAGTAAAAACACATAGCCGTATTTTCCACGCTATAAGGCGCACCGGATTACAGCGGACCCCCGGTTTACGACGTCCCTGCCTTACGTTGTTTTGACCTCACGATGTGGCCCACGGATTTTTGTCCCCTTTTTACACCGTTTTTTTCACCTTACGACACCTCAAACATGGCGGTCAATGTGCGCGCGTGACTCTGCGAGTCACTCCGGGCTCATATGTCCATACGCGCTTCACCGCTTACGTCACTACAATGCTGGTCTGGTATTGGTCGGCGTCACTCATTTCAAAATGGCGGAAATTTAAAGCTTTTTCTCGTGTGAGTGATTACAATATCATATTTTTTTTGCATTTTAATGCTTAATTAAAACTTGCATGGGTTAGCCATGGGTGCCAAGATTGCTCGTGATGTTAAAGAGAGTAAGTAAGAAGATTATTAGTATGATAACGAAGCTGAAGGCTGAGATAGCCTAGCGTAGCTCACTAGGGCCATAACAAGCTCGTAACGTCACTCAAAGGTAAATAAATCCTTTATATATATATTTTTTTTATGATGTTATTTAATTGTATACATGTAAATTATATATAAGTAGCACTTACACTACTATTTTGATAACAATTTTTAATATGTATAGACAACTTTGATGTTTTTACATGGGGTTTTACACAGGGTTTTTTTTTCACATTACGTCCCCACGGCAATTTTAAAACCGTTTTCATATACAGTGGTTTCAGTGTCCCTGGCTTACGTATTTTTTTCCACGTTACAAAGTGGAATACTACATATTTTTGTCCCCTCTTCACAGCATTTCTGCTATTGGTCGGCATCACGCCGTCACAAAGATGCCAACAAGCTAAAGGCGTCACATGACTCGTGTGACGCTGGCATGCCTGTGGTCTTAGCTTGAGGGATTATTATATTTGGACTCGGTAAAGACGTATAAATACGTCTTTGGGATTGAATAAGTTAAACAATTCCAGATGGGTGCTAAATACAGTAATAGAATGCGACCAATCCCAATAAAGACGTACAAATACGTCTTTGGGATTGAATGAGTTAAAAAATCCATATGGGTACCAAGTGGGGGCCTAAGCGTCCCAATACTTTTTTCTTCTTTCTGAAAGTTATGTGTACAGTACTTGGACTTGAGCCGCAAGCTGCTTGTCATGTGACTTTATCGTCAGGCACACAGATTGAAGGCCAAACACTGCTGTATGTTGGGAGCCCGCCAAATTAGCACGCTGCGTTCAGGTTCAGGCAGCAAACAGTGACGGTGGCACTCCATTTCCGGACGCTCTGTCAACAGCGCTCGGGAGTGCCAGAACGCAGGACAATTGGGTTGTCCTTCTACGGTTGTGTGATAAATGGCGACGCACCAAACGCCTACCTGTAACCTTGAAAGAATATTAACAAAAAAGAAAAAACGCTGCCTCTATGAGAGGTAACGTAATAACAGAAAAACCTTCAACAGTACTTTCATGTTCTTTACTTTTGCCGTTATGGCATAAATGTTTAAAGATTTGATGAAAGTTTTGCTCTTCCAGGACCTTTTCGCCCTGGATATGGAGCCCTACCGTTTCAGTGGAGTGAACATGACGGGTTTTCGCATCCTCAACACTGAAAACTCTCAGGTGTCATCCATTATCGAAAAGTGGTCTATGGAACGGCTACAAGCTCCGCCCAAACCGGACTCAGGCCTACTGGATGGATTCATGACGGTAGGAACAAAAACTAGCTCCAAAAATCCAGATCATGAAAAGTCTGCTTATAACATGAGGCCTGGGGGATGTGTGTTAGAAACATTGAGAGCTTTTCATATCAAGGTACAGTGGACCCCCCCCCCCCCCCCCCCACCCCCACCCCTGGTTACGGCTTCCCTGGCTTACGTTTTTTCCAAGTTTGGAAGTGGAATACTAAGTTTTTCCCGCTTTACAACATCAGCAACTGTCCTGACTTTTTGTGCTTGGCTGTGTTTATGTTGTTTTGCCTCCCTCTTCAGGCATTTCTAGGTAATTGCCCATATTTACTGGTGGCGTCAAACTTCCTGCACTGCATTGCGTCATTATGATGCTAGTCTGCTATTGGTCGGTGTCGTGGTGTCATTAAGATGCCGATATGCTAAAGATTTGATCCTCGTGTGAGCGCTTACGATATCGTGTATTTATTGTCCATTTTAGTGCTTAATTCAAACTTGAATTGGTTAGCCATGGGTCCCAAAATTGCTAGTGATGTTAAAAGGAGAAGTAAGACGATGATTAGTATGGAAACGAAGCTGGAGATAATCAAGAAATATGAAGAATTCTAAGCTATGCTATGCTAGGCTAATCTGCTAGCGAATATAGCCGTCAGTAGCTAAAGTCATGGCATTCCAAAGCTAAATAAAATTTCATTTTTCCTTTATTTTTCCTATATTATACAAAAGTAGCACTTACTATACTATTTTGTTAGTGTTTTTTGATATGTATACATATGTCGATGTTTTTACCTGGGTTTTTACACTCATTAGCGTATCTCTGAAAAGTTTGCGGCTTCTATTTTTGCAAAGTTTGATGTTCGGATCTGCGGTTTATGTTGTCGAGGTGAAAGCATGGCGGCGCTCTGCAGGGAGCTTTGTGTTGGTGCTCGTGGCTTTTAAATGCTCAGTAATGAGCCGGTGTGAATGGTAATAGGCGTTTATCTGCCCTCCTGCTTCTCTCATCTCTCCTCTGGGAGCGTGGCCAAAATATGACAATCTGTCAATGTTCATGCGGAGACACAAAGAGCGAGAGAGTGGCGTGGAAAAAGGGATGGCTTTTAGCACCGAGCGGGGTAGAGGATCGGATGTAAATCACGCCCTTGTTTTTTTGGGACGCCGTCCAAGAGGGTGCGGGATAAGGTGATTTGAAAGTGAGAAAGACCATCCGGAGCTGGCGGGGAACAATCAAGGTCCTCTTGGTGTTTGTTGTTGGAAACAGTCGATTTACTCGGCCGGGCCTTCAAAGCGTAACACATCTTTCAACAGGTCCGGCCTTCATCTTGGCATATTTAAGATCCGCTATCGCAGATACGGCAATTACATGGCGTTGGAGATTGAACCAAAGGGAACCTTAAAGGTCAAACCTCTGATTTCAAAATGTGTTTTTTTTTTTTGGCCCTGGAACAGCAATGGGAATTGAACGGATCCATCCCTTCATGAAACCTGCATTAATTATGAGGGCAATATTGACGTAGCATTTCTGTATCCTTAACTGTCCAAAAGCAATAAGAAGAGAAACATTTCCCGCCCTGATGGACTAATATAAGACTAATATCTTACCTTACCTTATCTCAGCCCTTCTCAAATACAAAGGGTACCTCTACTTAGAAAATTCATTCATTCCCGAAGTAATTTCGTAATATGAATCTTTTCATCAAATAAGCTGCTTCATGTTTCAGGAAGTCAACTGAAAAAAGAATTAACAAATTTAAAAACAATTCTTATAAATTCCTCATCATCTGCGAACCTTTGTTTAACCCCTATTTTGTCCAATCATTTGATCTTTACATCCAAGGAATTTTACACTAAAGGGAGAGCATTGAAAGAAAACACCCGGGAGCTGAAATTTCACCCAGATGGTGACAAGATGTCAAAGTTCACACGACACAAACAATTAGTTATCACTCTACCACTAAGATACTACGAGAATTATTTGAGAGAAATTGATGCAAAAATTGTCAAAATACTTCTGTCAGCAATTGTATATTCATGCTAATTTGTAGGCAAAATTCAGGACTAAAAAGCGAACTTAAAATGCTTTCATTTGATTAAAATTGACAGTCATCTTAGTCAATGATCCAATGCGCCTTATTGTGAAAAAAGTATCATCGCTTAATATTATAATACAATAAAACACAATACACCGAACATTTTATAATCTTTTGAAGAAAATGACTGTCGTATGCCAGAATGTTGAATTTAATTAGCAATAAACATGAAATCTGTCACATTAACATGCACTTGTCGCCATGGCGACGAAGCGTTCCAATTGTAATTCCGAGTGTTGGAACAATTTGCCCACCAACCATCACGAGTTGCTTTCCCCGCATCAGGTGTTGGATTAGAAAAGAAAAAAAAAAAAACCTGATCGAACCTGATTTTTCATACGCGTCCCGTACATTATTAATTTCTGTCGTACTTCTTCACACATTCATTTCTATGGATGGTTTTCAAAAATCCATTTTAACAGGACCGGCAGTGGAAAAAGTTCATTTCGACACATTGTTTTTGCCATTTGAACGTTTTTGCTAATCTGTAGGCGCAGTTGCAGCAGGACTCATATGCATATACACGACATGAACATTTTATAATTCCCCTTGAAAGAAATGTCTATACGAGTAAGCGGAGAGTGTTGAGCTGAAAAATTAGCATTTGCTTGAATCATATTGGCATATCTCTGAAGACTATGGGCTCAGTGGGGCTCTTTTAAATAATCATAAGTCCAGAGGCTCACGATGGAGTATTTCATTAGCGCGGACTATTTTTAAATCCTGGCTCTCATGTATTTTACTCTTGTGTTCCACCCTTTATAATGAGTGACTACAGAGATAAGAGCTTGAATATAAAAAGCTACTTTTAATGGTATAATAAATGCAGAGGCTGGGTGAGTTTGGAGGGGGGGGGCATGTAATAATTCTGTTTTTTTTTTCGTTTTTATTTAGTGGATTTGTATTCTTATTTGTTACATGTATCCTGCGGCGCTGTGAGCCTGGAAGCCTGCTTGGAGGCGATTGTTCAATTAAAAGCCATGGGGAGGCGGTATAACCTTTCACCTTTGTCCCTCCCACCCCCCCACCCCCTACCGCCCTGCCTTTTATTTCCTCACTCGCACCTTGTTTTTATTCTCTGCTCGGTTGGAAAAAAAAAAAAAAAAAAAGCCTTGCCGGGCTGCGGGAGGCGGCAACAGTTGTATAGCAGCGGTTGCCGGGGCAACCGCTGTCGTGTCACCTTGTGAATTTTTTTCAGGATTGATTGACTGAGAGGGGGGAGTTGCGAGGCACGTGGAGTGTGATTTTTTTTTTTGTTTGTTTGTTTTTTTTCCTCCCCCACCACTACGCTGACATTAATGCAGAGAGGTGTATAATCTCAGTGACGCTCTCCGCCTTGGGTGAGGCCGAGTGTTGTCTCAGGGAAGGGCGCATAATGAGAAGCCCTTCTTTACCCCTGCGGCCATGAACAAGCTATGCTGCTAAAGTCGCTTTGGACTTAAGATACTGATTAGTCCACTTCATTTGTGGATTTCTATTTAGGCGTATCCCCAAGTCAGACAAGGTGAATTAAACACACACACACACATATATATATATATATATATATATATATATATATATATATATATATATATATATATATATATATATATATATATATATATATATATATATATATATATATATATATATTCTGTATGAAATTTGAGAGGAAGAAAAGAAGTAAGCAAATGAAAGAAATGGTCAGTAAATATTGCAGTTCTGTTTATATGTTCAAAAGGAAGCAGGAATAAGTATAAAATGTATGTAAGCCTAGTCCTTGTATTGTGTTTACTCATGTTTTTTTAATATAGATATTGATATATAGATATCACAAAAACAATAAGAGTCTTGCTCCTCTCATTAGATGTCAGAATGAAGATAAACTCAAAATAAGTCATATATACTGATATACTGTCGAATGTGTGTGTGCGCATATATATATATATATATATATATATATATATATATATATATATATATATATATATATATATATATATATATATATATATATATATATATATACACACACACTGATGCATATACATACAGTACATACATACATACATACATACATACATACATACATACATACATAATATGCATCTATACACACATACATGTGTGTATATATGACACATGTTGACACATGACACACTGAATTGATACATAATCTTTTGTATTTTTCAAATACTATATTTTTAAAACTTCTTTCTTTCAATCTTTCTTTCAAGTTCCATAAAGTGATCCAAATTCATATGGCTCATATATATATATATATATATATATATATATATATATATATATATATATATATATATATATATATATATATATATATATATATATATATATTGGATCATTTTATGGAACTTGAAAGAAAGATTGAAAGAAAGAAGTTTTAAAAATATAGTATTTGAAAAATACAAAAGATTATGTATCAATTGAGTGTGTCATGTGTCAACATGTGTCATATATATATATATATATATATATATATATATATATATATATATATATATATATATATATATATATCGATGGCTCTATCTTGATAATTATTTTCTCGCCCGTTTATAATTGTTGCCTGTAGCTAATAAGATTGGTATTCTTTTTGGATCCTTCTAAATCCCTTTTCACTCAGCTCCGAACGTACTTGAATTTAATTGAAGGAGAGAGTTGGGGGGAAAAAAAAACCAGATTCCCAGATGTGCGCCTCGCCAAGGATTAAAGCCCGACCATTTTCTTCATCTGCATCATTGCACTTATGTCGGTTTCATTGAGCTATAATTACCCGTCGGGCTCGGCGTTCTCCGGTGTCATCCGCACAATAGGAAATTCTGGTGTAATAGCTCGTTATAATGACTGGCTCATTAATTGAGATCAGTTATTTGAATAATAAATATGACATGATGGGGCTTTTTCCTATGGGACGCTGTTAAACTAGAACGCTGGTAGATTGATCGTGCCGATCCTTAACACGCTTGCTAAATTAGCGCCGAAACGGCAACGCTAGTGCATGCGATAAGAACATTTTTTATGGCAGGTATTTTCAGCTGTAAATATTAGAGTTTTTACGGATTTGACTCCCTGGATGGGATCAGCAAAATAAAACAGAATAGCAAACGCAATGTCATTCCGTGCAGCCATTTTTAACTCATTCGTTGCCATTGGCGGCTATAGACGCAAAAGCACTATTTTTTTTACGAATTAACTTACAGTGCAGGGATCCGTTGCATGTCCAATCATATTTTTTTTTCTGATATTTTTCAATTTCGATTTTATTCATTTTTTATAAGAGGGCGTTCAGTGTCTTGACCACTTTTTATGGCTGGCAAAATGTGTTCTCACAAGTAAGAATTGCTCATGATATTTTTTTTTTATCAAATTAGTTGCAGAAAAAAATAAAAATAATTTCAGTCCTACAGTGCAGAAAATGAGTAAATATGTAGACTTTTAAGCAGGGATGTCTAAAGTATGGCTTGTGGGCCATTTGCAGCCCGCCATCCACATTTTAACGGCCTGCACCATTTTGTAAAAATACATTTTTTGACATGGCCTGCAATGCTATTTAAAAAAATAGCAACAAATATGATGAAATGCTATGCTAGTCTGCCTCATGAATGATAAAAACAGGTTTGACTCTTTTTTTTTTACACATTATACAGACACACATTATTATATATAGTGTATATGAGTCGGATGCTGTGCAGCTTTCAAGATATTCAAGAGTTTTATTGACATATGCATAGTAATACCACACAATAAAATTCTTATTCTGTTCCCTTCCCCGGGCAGACTTCGTTCCACAATCGAGCAAATAATAAAGTAGGCAATAAAACAAAACAAAAAAAACGGTAATAGAGCAATCGGTACTGTGTATAATGAATACTGTACTGGAAAAAAGTGGCATCAATCCACACTTTTCCAGTTCATGCACAATAATAGGCAAGGCTAAAAGTGTCAAATATCTAAACATGCAAAATCCGGCAGTTTCACTCACGGCTTGCACGTAATACAAGCGAATCAGGCAGTTTACAGCCAAGAGGATTTGCGTAAACACACTTCTTGTAGTCATGCAACTGCCTCCCTCCACCGTTGTTAAAGGCTGCGTGTGCAGCCTCCATAGGAAACAAATTGCTTCCTGCTTACAAGGGATCCTGGGGAAATGATGCATGCGCTCGTCATGTCCCATTGCACCAAGTCTGCAACATACGTTCTTTTTTTTCCTCCCCCCCCCCGATTGGAGACTCGCTTCTCTCGTGCTTGAGATGCATGCAGATTTATGTGGAATTAGCAGGGAGATGATTTTTTTTTTTTTTTTTGAAGACTTGAAACCGCTATGGTTTGCATTTCACGTGTAATCACTATTTGCAAAATAATTTGTCAGAATAGGCCCCTAGATGTTATGCTATGATGCATGCGTTTTTGCATAATGTGAGTGACAACTGCGGATGAAGTCGACTTTATGACGAGTCTTGGCTCAGTGGCTGTTGTGCTTTGTTTTGTTTTTTAGCCATAGAAGTTATTTAGATGTTTAGGAACAGGCTCAGTGTTTATTGGGGGATTTTGTCAAATATAAATATATATTTACTTTCAATTCCTCAAAATGTTCAGTGGTATCAGCACTATCCATACAGATATACTTTTATGTACAAAAATTGCGAAAATGTGATAACAAAAGTAACTACGCTATACATTTATAGGTTTGTAAAATTGAAATAATAATATTTATGCAGTCACAATTGCATTATGGGAGTCCAGGATAAGCCAATCATGAAGTCATTGAAAGGCTTGCAAATGTCGTAACTTAGCAGCTAGCGCCACCCAGTGGTTTTGGGGTGTCGACACAAAAATTTCTATTGCGTCCCGTTTGTGAGTTGCCATTGAAATGATTAATGCAAAAATCGGGGAAAATGCATGATGAAACATTGAGTTTTCAATATGTCCAAAATTGACAATATTTCCAAATTTGAATGGCAGTAAACGAGCCAGACATGGGCAAAATTTGACATCTATAGCGTGTGCCTCACAAGTAACAAAACAAATTTGTTCGTAACACATTTTATTTTTAGAATATGCCTTGGGCCACTTACAAAAGGACGATGGGCTGCAAATAGAGTTTGGACACCACTCTTCTAGCGTAAACAATACTGATAGGAAAAAACATCCTCCATTTCAGTGTTTTTATTATCTGAAAATGTCCTAAATTGTGGATTAAAACTTGAACTCAAAATTATGACATATTATTGATGAAATTATCTGGTAAATAAAAATATATTATTCGAAATTAGGGCTGCAGATTATTTTAACAATCAAATAATCTGTCAATTATTTTGTTGACCAGGCGATAAATTAGGCAATTTTTCATTTTCATTTCTATGTAAAACAGGACATGAATTAAGAATAAATGTGCAAAAAAAAAAAAGTTATGATTTAGGTACTGGTTTGGTCCAAAATGTAATTAATTGTAACTGTATTGTTATTGTTATTATTGTAATACTAGCATTGTTAGCATTAGTAGTTGTTATTGGCCATTCATTCATTTATTTTTATTGTTGTTATTATTATTATTAGTAGTAACAGTAGCCATATGCATTTATTTAAATTTTACTGTGACTGTTTTGGAGGTTAAGTGCACCCAGAATAGAAATTGAATTGAACATTCATTCATTTACGAATTGAAAAACGACTGTCCAAAAACAATAAATAAAAAAAAAAATGTAACTTATTTTCAAAAGATTTAGTGTTGAAGCATATCCGGATAAGAATGATACCCCTCCCCCCATTTGATGTCCCGCCAAGGACTGGCTCTTAGCAAGCCCCTGTCTGTTGCTTTGTGTTCATAGCAGAAGACATTTGTTGCCGCGCGCCGCCTCGTTCTTGTCACGCCGATGATGGAGGAAAGCGCCGAGCTCCGCGCCCAATTGAGCGCTATTCTCCCCTTGTTTTTGTTTTCGCTCCAAAGTCTGATTCCATTTTGTGGCGCCGCCGCTCGGATCCGACAACGACACCGCGTACTCCCCCGCGGCTCCATTCGCGCGACGTTTGCGGCGAATCACGGTCATCTGTGGGCGGTTAGCCCTTTCTCCTCCGCCCCCCCGCGGTCAGAAGACATATTCTGCAATTTTGCCTGAAATAAATCAATACACAAATAGGATTTACTGGATATTAGATTGAGCATTTGGGGAGGATTTATTTTATTTGCTCAAAGCTTTGCGGCCTAAATTAAGTTTTACACAGCGCTGGGTATGCTTGCGTGAAGCATCCGCACCTAATATCGTTCGCCTGCCATTAAGAGGCCTGGCTTGACTGACAGCTCAGCACTGTTATCACTCTGCGTATGAGCTTATCATATATTGCACCCTGTCAGCGAGTCGGCACACGTCGCGCGCAGCAAAAATTAAGTTTTAAGAAGTAAGAAAGGCTTAGAATAGGAAATGTATTATTTTTCTCCGAAAAGGAAGAAAAGAATGCATTTTTCCGAATGTTGGATATAGCGTTTGCTTATTAAGATTTATTCGCTCTTTATGATTATATTTTTTTCACAACACAAAAAAAAAGATCAGTTGAAATGATTTTCATCTTAAGACAGTCCAAAGTACGGCCCGCGGGCCATTTGTGGCCCGCCAGCCGCATTTTAGCGACCGACACCATATACTAAAAATAACATTTTTGACATGGCCAGCAATGCCATTTAAAAAATAAAATGATGATAGGCAGCTTTAAGAGTGAAAAAAAATCCTAATTTGCTTTATGAATGTTAAAAAGAGAGCTTTGACATATGTTTTAGGTAGCTACACAATATAGACAGTGTAACTGTTTTATTAATTTATTTATCGTGTTAGTAATGTTACATATATATATATATATATATATATATATATATATATATATATATATATATATATATATATATATATATGATATTATAATGACGGACGTACAGAAATTACTAATTAAAATGTCTGTTAACTTGAATGTACTGTAATCTAGTCATTGTTTTAATGCGTAAAATCATCATTTTTGGGCAAAATTATAGACTTGCATAGGTATAATTTAAAGAAAATGTTCTCATTTATGATAAATTTCAGGAAAAGCATCTAGGAAAAGTTTGCTTGAGTCTACCAAAACTGGCCTGAATTTTTAAATGAATAATAAACAGATTCTTACATTTTATAGTATATTTGGACCAGTTGCTTATATATAGGTTCAATGAGGCAAAAAAATACTTATTTTAAAAAATTGAGATATTTTTTTAAATTAACCTGACATTGAGAACTGTTTTCTTGAGTTTGATTTACAATTTACCTAAATTAAAAATTTCTGACTTGATTTTTCCCTCATAAAACCATTCAAAAATACATCTTGAAAATATTCTTATCCCATTAGCAGGTTTTTATGCTTTTGTCAAATTTTTTTTATTGTTTCTTCTTGCTTTTTGCTCCTCACATTTTGCCCCGCATGGCAAGCCTCATTCTGCAAAAAAATAAATAAATAAATAAATAAATAAATAAAAAAGGAAAGCTGTAAATACACATCCCGCTCATATTTATTTACCGTTAGACTCCTGTTTGTAAAGTGTCTTTTTATGCAGCCGCACAGAAAACGGCGCAGCTTCAATTTTGGGAGGTTAAGGTCGGTTCAGGACTTTGTTCCCAGTGGGCCAAGGCGAGAGAGAAGCTTTTTAAAGACCACGACTGTGGAGCGCAGACACTCGCTGCCCTGTGCCGGGCGCCACCAGCTGGGCTTGGCACAGCATCAACATCATTAGCGCCAATGCTCCCTTGGCCAATAGAAGCCTTTTTGTGGGGGAGAAGAGGCAGGAAGACGCAGTCCACAATCTTCGCCTTGCGTCCCCGTCTCTTATATAATAGGCGGGATCTGAAAGCCGCGATATGGAACGGAATCTTCTTGGGCAGCGAGAGAATCGCTTAGCTGCATGTGCTAACTCGTGATGCCGTACTAGCATCGCAAGCTAGCGACGGCGTGCGTTTTGGTTTCGATTCGATTCAGTAGAATTCACGGAATTCATCCCAAGATAGTTAGACAAAAAAAAAAAAAACTGCAGCCACAGGGCTCAAATCATGAGAAAAAAGTTTTGCTGCAAAAAAAAATGATTTTAATACAAATATTGTGTTTATGACGTTATGACAGACAGGACTGTGGTACGCAACATGACTCGTTCTCTTCGGTCTTGACTCAGACTCCGGATTTGACTCGAACTTGTTTCTAACTCGGATATTGGTTTCGCAAAATATGTTTAGCAACTTTTTTGTGTACGTCCTTCTTCAAAACAGAATTCAAACAAAAATGTTCAGAATAGCTATCTCATCGGTAAGCCTAACCCAACAGCAGAGTTATAAAATTTGGTTTTGACAACCAACAAACAGGCATCAAACTTTTGTGGTTGTGGAAATAAATATATATTTTTTTTGTCTTGGCTTGGACTCAGACAGAACAATTAATTGGTCTTGCGGAAGGTACAGTTAACCTGATATATGTATATAAATATAGGTTGTCATTCATAAATTGGTCCATGGTTCACACAGAATAGTAATACAGGTAAATTTGATTACCAGTATACAGTACATTTTGTCATTTTTGTTTTGTTTTGTGCCCTTTTTCTACCATAAAATATGCCTTGGATCAATAAGGGTAGACATTATGAAAATGTCACCATGTTCCAATTCATTTGCTCCTAATTTGAAAAGCAAACTTTACTGCTCCGATTATGCATGCATATGATATTACAAATGCGGTGAAAATATGGCAAACCCCATAAAACACTTTTATATACCCCCCAACATAATCACACCTGGAACTGCCACTCTAAATTAATCATATTTAAAAGGTAAACCAGTTTTTCAATCGCTAGATTTAAGGAATACACTCATACGCATAATCTCACGTAATTTGAAACGAAAGTTTAATTTTTACTTTTCCTTGCTAATAGGCTTGATGTGATGTCACTTAAAAAATCTGTGTGAATATAGTGAGGTGTCTTCTGTGTTATCGGGTTGCTACTTATTAGTGTTAAACCTTACAAAAATCAGCATGTGTCGGTAAACAACAATTAGAAAGCTTGTTATGGCGTGTCTCTGAGAATGACCCAAAAAGTCAGCGCCTGAAAGAAGGCTTCTTTGATTTCATTTTCTACTTACTAATCTTTCTTATTTTCTGGCTGCGTGGTCGTCCTGTGGCACCACACTGCCTCTCACAGGTCAGTCGTGGCACTACAACAGCCATATAAGAATGACACACTTGCATATTTCTTTTCTGATCGTCTTCCATTTAAAAAAATAATCTCTCGAGATGTTAAAAATTTGCATTCATGCAACAGTGATGTTGCGCAATATACTGGCCACATATGACGTAAGTTGTTAGTGATGTTCCGCAGCGGCGCTGCGAAACGGGAGGACCTTAGAAGGCTGCACAGCCATCATGAGTTGAGACAGCAGGGGGGCATGCGTGTCACGGTCACACTAGTGCTCAGGAATATTGCCTGGCCTTGGGGGAGGAGGGGGTGGTCGTGACAAGCCATCATCTCTGGTGGAGCCGGCCCTCCCACCCACCAACTCATAAAGACAAGCACACACGTCATACTGTGCCCAATGTGGAGTATTATCACAAGAAAACATAAAAACACCAACATCACACACAAAGAACAAGGAAGGACGAGATACTGTAGCAAGTGGAGGAAACCAATTGCTGTGTCTGCCTCAGATGTTGGGAAAAAACTTTAAAGGTTCAACTGTCATCCGTCCTGTTTTTTTTTTCCTAATATGTCTAGGAATGTGTGGAGGTTTTTTTGTTGTTGTTTCTGTTAATGTAAGATTAAAAATATAGAATTTCCGGTTGGTTAGAAATTTGGGCAAATGGGAAATTGTTCTCAAGGTAAACTTAATGAGCTGAAAAATTAACATTTCAAGTAGGACTCATATAAATGTGGAATGCAGAAAATGTCATTGGAATGAATAACTCACAACCTGTACAGAAAATTGCCTCATTGGGATTGAATGGTCAATTTTGGGGTGAAAAATGTTCAATTTCTGGGAAGAAACTTGAATAATTGGAATAAGGAAAAAAAAAAAAAAAAAAAAAAAAAAAAAAAAATATATATATATATATATATATATATATATATATATATATATATATATATATATATATATATATATATTAACTTTTAATATAAGTCAAGTTTTATGGGACCGCTATTTCGAACCAGGAAGTGAAACGTCTTGTTTACTGAAGCTGTACTTCTCACCATGTGGCTGCCTTGCCCCCTTCATGACGTCGTTCAATTCTGGCAACAAAAACATCCATCCATCATCTTGGCTGTAGCTCGTAACTAGTTGTAACTAATCATTAGCGATTTTAGATTGTAGAGAATAATGTCACATGTATAGCATGAAACCAGACAGTGAAATTCTCACTCTGTTCACCTCACTAGACAGAAGACGGCAGCCACGGTGGGTGCCATCATGTTAATGTTGTAAGATGTTGGTGTTTATTTGGCCGACTCGGTGCAAAATTTCTCCTCCTCGTCTGAAACTAAAGATGTGGATAGTTGGCCTGTATTTACTCTTGTGCAAGTGAAAAATTTACCTAGCATGAGGCAGGCACTTTAAACGTTATGGTCTTGGAAGTTATGACTTATACAAATTTTATTTAGATCCACCCACTTAGTCTACTGTCTCCAGTGCAATGCAATAAGTCGGCAATTATAAAGTATACGGTGCTTTACGGCGAACCGTTTGTCGTCTTTTGTTTTCTCCTGATCTCCTTCCAACCTACAGTGAAACACATAAAACATAAATAACCAAATTGGCTTGTTTTCAAGGGTAGCCTCGAATCTCAGTTGCCTTCGAGCTAAAGCGGCCCGGAGGCAAGCTGACAGAAAAGGTCCTTGTGTTAAAATCGTGTTTTGATAAGACATACCAGGCGGTGGCATGCTGCTAATTGGCGAAAAGTGGGCAGCCAGCTGTCACTTGAATAATCTTCGAGCATAACGCCGCGGACTTTCACGACTAAAGCAAATTTGAGAGTTACGGGATATTTTAGAAAAGTTACTCAGAGGTCTACCTCATTCAATCCCGAAGACGTATTTAAACGTCTTTGCTACCAGACATTCAATGCAAGTTACTAATTTATGTTTCTTTTTTTTTTTTTGTGTAAAAGAGGTTCATGCAGTTTACACATTATAAAAGGCACACCAGATTATAAGGCGCACAGTCAGCTTTTGGAAAAAAATTGAAGCCTTTTAGCTGCGCCTTGCAGTGCGGAAAATACGGTTGCCGAAATCGAACGTCCGAAACGCTTGAAAGCTACGTGAAAATACGTATTTGGTATTGAATGGGGTAGGAGCGAGGAAAGCCACAAAGTTTACGAAACGATGTGAAAATCCATTTTCAAAAAATTGCAAGTCAGAGTGTCAGGAAGCAACTTGTGTATTGCATGTCGACAAAATAACCATATTTTCGTCGCCCTACCACCACATGAGGCTCTCTTTGCACCAAGAACTCGGCAGTACTCCGCACTACTTTAAACACTTTCAAGTGTGCTTACATCTCGAGTGCAAGCGGGAATGTGCTCTCACATAAATTCACCACCATCAGTAGATCTATTACCCAGCGCTCCTCCGTGGCAAAAGTTTTATTTTCCCGTGACAAAAAAATACAACAACACGCATAAATAAATAAAAAGACTGCCGGGCTGCTTTGAATGCAAAACGTGGAATTCCAACACGCGATAGCGGCAGACAAAAGCCACAAAGGAAGACAAAATGTCAGCGGCGATAATAGCAACGCCCCTCACTTTGATAATGTAATGAAAGCGCGAGCGAGAAGGATGGATGGGAGAACGTTAAAGAGAAAATAAAGAGGATAAAAGAAGATATTGACAGAGAGACGGAAAAGAAGAGGAAAGGCGAGATGGAACTGCATGATGCTGCATTACTCACCTTAATCATCTGACAAGTGCCCGCTTAGAAACCTGAAACAGGCACAATATGCTTTATAAATCACTTCTCTTTCTCACATTTCAGCTTTTTCGACGCATTCTATCACTGCTTTGCACAGCTTGCAATGCAGCAACTCACTTTTATAGGCGAATGTGAGTCACGCAGTAGCAGGCTCAATGGCTGAATGGCTACATCGATAATGGAACCCGGCCAAAAAACAACAAACAATGAGACTGGGTGTTAGAAATAATGTTAACACAACTACAAACCATAGAGATTTTTTGTTGTTGTTTTTTGGGTTTTTTTTTACAAAGCTTGACAAAATACAGGCTAGTGGTTAGCTTATCTGCGCTGATGTAAGTTCATTTTGGCTTGGAAATTGTGTTTAGGCAAATGCTAATATTTCTGAGCGTCTTTTTTAAGCACAACCTGACAAGCGGCTAGCCAAAATTTAGCTTAGCGTGGTGGATATTAGTTCATTATCTTAACGAATCGAAACTTATCGCAACTTAGCTTCGAAAAGAACAGTAAATTAAAAAAAAATGATTGAGACAAGGTGTAGAAATAATATTAAATATACACGTATAGAAGATTATTTTGAGACCTAGCTTGACAAAACATGCTAGTAGTTAGCTTCATAAGTTCATTTGATCTTGGAAATTGTGTTTACGCAACTGCAAATATTTTTGAGTGTCTTTTTTAAACACAGCTTGATAAGCGGCTAACCAAATTTTAGCTTAGCGTGGTGGATATTAGTTCACTATCCTAACGAATCGAAACTTATCGCAACTTAGCTTCGAAGAGAACAGTAAGTTAAAAAAAATGATTGAGACAAGGTGTTGAAATAATATTAAATATACACGTATAGAAGATTATTTTGAGACCTAGCTTGATAAAACATGCTAGTAGTTAGCTTCATAAGTTCATTTGATCTTGGAAATTGTGTTTACGCAACTGCAAATATTTTTGAGTGTCTTTTTTAAACACAGCCTGACAAGCGGCTAGCCAAATTTTAGCTTAGCGTGGTGGATATTAGTTCATTATCCTAACGAATTGAAACTTATCGGAACTTAGCTTAGAACAGAACAGACTGGTAAAAAGAAATGTATGATTTGATGAATGTTTCTCTGGAACACTGGGTCAGTTTGACCCGGAGTAATGCGTAACTATCCAAAAGCTTCCGAAACGTTTTGTGTCTAATCTTGTGATTCCTTTTGTTCCCCCCTCAGAAAAATAACGCAACATTCTCGGGTCATTTTGACCCGGGTTTTGCTTTTTTTTTTGAAAAGAAAGTCTAAAAGCATTGAAACAAAATTACATGCAATTTTTGATGCCTATGTTGGTTATAAGTGAACAAAGCAGAGGTACTAAAATGCAAGTTTTTACTTTCACGTTCACATGGGTCATTTTGACCCTCAACATAACAGGAAGTTTAAGACAAAGTGAAAATAAGCCAATGTAGTTAAATAATTGTGCATTCAATTAGACCAAAACACAGTATAAAACATTCATAGCAATAATAATAAAAGCAATAATGTATGATATTTTGCACATTTAAATCTCCTGTTAATTCTGTCATTAAATTTGCTAAGGAGTCGCTTTAGCACATGTGCAGGAGTCTGATTAGCTCCTCTGCAGGAGTCAGTCTTCTTGCCAAATTGTAATTGTGCGCAGACATCTCCCAGCGTGTAAACAACGCAACCACAAGTCCAAAAGCTTGCTTAACACTTTCCTGCATAAATCATTGCGCTTTTTCGCACCGAAAACTCGGCTTGACAAACGCCGCTTGTAAGTCATACTTTTGAAAAAAAAAAAAACGACAGCAGCGGCGTTTGTGAATTAAAAGCCTGCATCCAGTGCTTAGTGGAGCGACGCACATGCATATGAACTCGGTAATGAAATGAATAATTAGCCCACTCGTCTAGTAAATCATGGAGTCCCACGGGGCCGTCTGTGGAGCGAGAGTGGCTGCGGCGCGGAGAAAACAGCCAGCTTACTTCTCGGTGACAGACTGTGACGCTGATGCTTGCCGTTTCTGTGTGTGTGTGTGTGTGCTTGTGCCCTTGGTTTTTGCTACATGGTAGGGACCAAATCCCAGAGTTTATTGACCTTTGGGGGACCTCTTGCACTTATGGTGGACCCTGCAAGTTCAGAGGGTCAAGAGTTGCTTTTAGAGCATAGGTTTGGATTGGGTTAGGTTTGAGGTTTTTGTAAACGTCGGCTTATGTGTTTTAATGGGAATGGTTAGGGACATAAAAAGTGTTACGTTCATGGGATGGCCCCACTATGATAGGAAAAACCCCTTGTGTACTGTATAGGTGTGCGTGTTTGTCCTTGTAGCATTTACGGGGACCATTTGGGTGGACCCCACAAGTTCAGATCATTTTTTGAGGATCAAGAATTGCTTTTATATTATAAAAGGTTTGAATTGGGTTACAGTTGAGGTTAGGGATAGTGATGTTATGGTTAGGGTCTAGAAATGCATTATGTCAATGGGATGTCACCACTATGGTAGCAAAATCCTTGTGTGTGTGTGTGTTCCTGTACAGCTATACCTGTGAGAACTGTTTTGAGTTTCTACTGGAATTGTGGGGACATTTTGGAGAAGTGAGGACATTTAGGTCGGTCCTCTCTTGTTCAGACCTCTTTTTGAGGTCAAGATTTGCTTTTAGAGTACACGTTAGGGTTGGGCAGTCATTTCTGATGCATTCTGCGCTAGATTGCACTCGTGGGGACAATTTGGTCGGACCACATAACTTCAGATCATTTTCTCAGGGTGAAGACATGCATTTGGAGTATAAAGTTTAAATTGGTTTAGGTTTGAAGTTAAGAGAAGGGTTAGGGTTAGGCAATCTGTTGTGATTGGTATGTTTAGGGACTAGAAAATGCATTGTGTCAATGGATGTCCTCACAAGTATAGCCGTACAGGAACGCACATACACAAGGATATATGTATGTGTGTGTGTTCCTGTATGTCTATTCTTGTGAGAACCATTTTCTACCAACACTGTGAGGACATTTTGCAAAAGTGAGTACACATACATGTATGTGTGTGTGTGTGTGTTGCTATGTGCCTGGCAGCTGCAGAGCGCTGATGCATAGCGAATAACAGGTCAGGCTTAATCTCGTTAAGGCTAATCAGATGTATATGATATGTAGAAACTACCGCAGCTGCACTTGCCGTCCATCACCGGACTGCCAGTGTGTGTGTGTGTGTTTGTGTACGTTTTTGTGTACGTGCAGGTGAAACGAGAAAGAGGGATGTCATTTTTCAGAGTGCTACATTATCAGAGGAATTATGGAATTATGCACAGGTGGATGGGTGGCGTGAATACTGATACAGCAGGGAAGGAATATATTTGTATAAATGTTCACACAGCGGCATTTTCACTCCTGTTCCAAATGAGGGAGCCGGATGCACCTTGGGTAAATGAGGCGGCTCTCCAGGGACTTGGATTTTGTGGCTGAGTCTATGTGTGTGCATGAGGCATTCACACCTCTTATGTGGCGACGATTTGTTTTGCTTCTCACATATGTGCTGGTGTTTTCAGAGGAAAAATGATGAGCCACTTAAGGACTGGGAAACCACAGTGCTGCGGTTTACCGTTTAAAAAGGACTTTCGAACTCACCAGCTCAACAAAATCATCCGGGATGGGTAAAACTTGATAACGGGAATAAAGTGTTAACCGTCCGGTCGATGCAGCGAGTCGCATTTGCCTGACGGCTTGTTGCTAGGCAGAATTGAGACTGCCCAAATTTGAAAACATACAAGTCCAGGAAAAAATCTGCAATTTTGGATTCTTCCGTCAGAGGTTTATTTATTTATGTATTTATGATTTAAAACATAAACACAAACATCAACCAAACGTGTTTTAGTAAGAGGTGCTAATTTATGGAATAATTATGTTACGTAATTGAGAAGGTGTTGCTATGTTTATAAAAAAGATTAAAATATAGTGCTACAAAGATCATTTACTCATTCATTCATAGACATATTTCTACGTTTTTTTCACCTCTAGACATCTCAAGTTCTTTATGTTGTCACCATCTGGGTGAAATTTCAGCTCCCTTCTTCAAACACTTTCCCTTCACCGATTTGGTCATGCGATGACCCTGATTGCTTGGTACTTGAGCCGTACGTCTTTTTCTTTTAGTCGACAGGAAGTAGCAAAATGACTAAAAATGAATTTTGCCACCTAACTCCACATAGAACACATTATTACAAGCTTATTTAAGATTATTCCTCCATGGAGTTAATATTTGAATTTACAACCCGTCTAATACTTCAACTAAGTTTGATGGAGCCTCTGATTACATATGTGAGCCAGCTGAAGAGTCTGCCATCTTGTTTGAAACCTTTCCCCTGAGCGCCCGAGTGTCCCCATTGGCTGGAGATTGCTTTCACTTAAAGCACTTAAAACAGCCCTCAGCAGCCTCGCTTGGCGCTGAAACAAATATCCAGATCACACTTGGATTGTTTTGAAATGGAAGGCAATCTGCCAGAGATGTAAGCCATCATTTCACATGTTTGCTCCCTTGATCCGTCCCTCTTTCGCTCGCTGCCACGGGCCTCTCGTTTCCATCGCGAGCCGACGCGTCGAGCAATTGCTCTTCTCCAAAGAGCGTGAAGTGTAGGAAAAATGGCAGGAATATGACAAATATGTATTCTCTCAAAATGAGCCAAGATTCCGCAATTCGCGTCCGCCGGCGAGCGGGGGGATGATTTAAATAATTGACAATGGCCTAAGAGTCGCCAGGGAGCAGTAAGACTGATGAACACATTCCTGCCTTTTGTCCCTTTGAGGCATTTGCTTTAATGAGCCGCATCTTTCAGCACTTGTGTGCGTCTGCCAATCAAACCGTGCCTCTATAGAAACGTGGCGTATAAAGAACGCACGCAAATGGGAACATTTCTACAACTTTTTTGAAAGATTATATATATATATATATATATATATATATATATATATATATATATATATATATATATATATATATACAGTATATATTTAGTGTAAATTTCCTCTGCAACGAAACCTGCATGTGCAAAAATTCCCCCCCGGTGGAAAAAAAATCCAAGCATTGGAGCCTTTCCTTGTTTTACTTCCTCATACAAGAAAAAAATTCCCCTGCTGCATGATACGAAAAAAATGTTCTCCATTTGCTTGCACTGAAATTCACTATGGCGAAAACAAGCCTACAGGAAAAGTCTAGCAGTCAAACAATATTCTCCCATACTCTAGGTGGCAGTAATGGAGTCTGCAGCATATAAACAACACTACTATACAACAGAGGTAGAGAATCCTAGATTCAATGATGTAAATTCTTCCTCATATCACTCCAACGCTGTGCTTGCCAGGAGTTGTTTATGGTATTTAGGTCACGGTAGTCCTTTTCAGTCAAAATCATAAAGGTGTTAGGACCGGCGAACTTTCATAAGTAATCATTCGTCCGCCATGTTTTCCACTGCAGAGAATCTGGCCCGCTTGGACTCTGAGTGGCGTGCTTGGCGAAATTGTCATTTTGACGCGTGGAGCCGCGCGGAAGTTGTGGACGTCGTCAAGCTTAAACACTTGAAGACAGGATAAAAGTAATAAAGATGAAAGATGGATGAAGCAAAGTGCAAGACGTTATTCAAGAAATTGATGCTTATTGTAGATTTGGCAATTTCTTTCTATTTTCCAATGTTGGATGCTTTTGTTTTTTACTTCAGTCAGATTGCACAACACGTTTTTTTATGTTTATATCTTCCATAAACATGTGTGTGTGCGTTCCTTTACGTCTATTCTTGTGATACTCAGTTAACATTTGGTCAAAATAGGGGCTACATTAATGCCGTAGCCCCTTTATAGAGACCGATTTCTGGATATAGCTTTTGTATTGCGCCGAGTGTACCTAATCAAGTGTCCTGGAAGTGCTATAATTACATCATTTGTACCGTGCTATTTTTGAATGAATCCTCAGTCCCGTAATAGATGCGCCGGATCGATGAGCGCAATTATATCGAGCGCCGAGTTTGATGCCCGGTTGCATGCCTTTGTCGGAAAAGCCAATAACTAAATGACTGGGCGTCTGAGCAAGTATGTATTTATTGAAATATTAGGGTAGTATAAAGTGTTCTTTTTCTATTTGTTTTGCTATTTGTGTATGGACAAAGTAGTTTGAGGGTGTATTATGGATGGTAATCAATAGTGCTTTTCCGCCTCTGTAACGCAAGCAACTGTACTTTGCACGTGGCATGGATTCTGCCACCCAGAGCCCTTCCGTCTGGACCGGTTGCCTGCCTCGCATTGCCGTCTCTCTGGGGGACGGGAACACCCATCAGGAGTCATTAGTTTCCACGGCGACAGGCCACAGACTGCCTGCTGCAGCTTTCTCGTTGCCGCAAACAGTCGTTTGGAAATTATACTGAGATGATAAGACACTGAGATGACTTTTTTCTTTTTTGCACAATTCCTCAGCTGCGTCTACCAAAAAGGCAAAGAATTCAGGTTGCAGCCATTTGTGTTTTCAAATAGGAACCCAATTCGCTTTCAGTAGCTATAATGTGATTTATTATTACAAATACATACGGTATTTAATTTTACGTCTAAGTACTTTTCTTCATTTTCTTGGTCCTTGCCCGGCACAATTTTTGTGACACATAATTTTTCGGCTCACATAGTAGAGATAGCAACATAGTCATACTGATTTACCCACAAAATGCGATACACGTTTACAGGGATGTGGTGGCCATCGGAAATTCGGGGGAAAACTCAGGATTTTCTGAACCGACGATCTTGTTCTGATGACATAATGGCTTACTAAAATGAGAAAAAGAGCATACAGTGCAAAAGGTATCAAAAAATTGGATAACCGTATTATAAACCGTATTATAGGGTGTTATACAGTTTGTTTTTAGCAGTACCTGCCTTATAGGGGTGATTTTTTTTTAAATCTAAAACGCCACACAAACATGCACATACATTGTTTTTCAATTAATACAAAAACTCTTCCCTTGTAAACATATCAATATGTCAATATTCAGGATTTGTAATAACATGTAAACAGGCACTGTACCTGAATTAGCTCATGTTGTGCAGTATTTTTTCAATTATTTGATCAATAAATCAAAGGCATTTTTCACGGAAGCAAAAGCATTGAAAAAAGACAATAGGGAGCTGAAATTTTACTCAGGTGGGGACAAGATGTCAAGGTTCAACATGACACGACGACTTTGTGACCACACTACCAGGAGTGCGCCATTCCTTGGCTAAATAACCGTGGGAATGATGTGGAAGAAAATGACCCAAAATGCTCAAAACACGAGTTGGATTGGTTAAAAAAAAACTCTGTGAGCTAATTTGGCCACAGCCCCCAGACATTTTCTCCTTTTTCCGACAGACGGACGCGGCCCTAATGTACGATGCGGTGCACGTGGTGGCGGTGGCAGTCCAGCAGTCGCAGCAGATCACCGTCAGCTCCCTGCAGTGCAATCGCCACAAGCCATGGCGCTTCGGGGGCCGCTTCATCGGCCTCATCAAAGAGGTACCAGAGCACCTCATCCACCTTTGACCCGCTAGCCGCTGAGCCGTGTTACTTTGATGAGCGCGGGCTAGCGTGCGGAATCACTGATTCTCTCAACCCTCATTTTCTCCCTAAAACAACCGTTGAATACCTCTTAAACATCTCCATTATAGCCTTTCTTTCTTCAATGCGTATGTCGATATCAAAGCGTCTTGGTTCCCGTGCGGGTCAGCAGATTGCTCGCTTTGTTCTTTCTGCGCTTTCATTCCGGGGATGTTATCATTGCAGGTAATTTTCATGATCATCAATGCGCCGTTAGTAATACCGGCAGACCCCCCCCCCCCCCCCGCTGCACCGATCCTCTCGCCGTACTCGTGCGGCTCTCCGCGCCCGTCGGTTGCTTCAAAGTGGAAGTTGCGGCACGCACGCATGATGAACTCGTCACTGTTTCCTCCCTTTTAGCAGCTTGGCCGTCTAGCGCTAAATTACTGCGGCAGACAGCGAGAGGGGAGAGCCGGGCGCAGTGCATGATTCGGAAATAAAATGAGGTGGTTAGAGGTTAGATTGATATTGTGGGGAACGACGGCGGTTGGGCTTGATGGAGCGGCTGCGCTCAGAGGCTGAGGATTTTCATTATCATTATCAACATTATGTTTATAGGCTCACTGGGACGGCCTGACCGGCCGCGTTCTCTTCAACAAGACCAACGGACTAAGGACGGATTTCGACCTGGATGTCATCAGCCTCAAGGAGGAAGGCCTGGAAAAGGTGCGTTAATGCGCTTTGACTCCCTAGAACGACTCTTCCCAAAAGACCCAAGTAGAAGCTTTGTGCACGTTATATGACGTATGTCAGAAAGGTTCCGGGACTGATGTTGCAAAACATGGTAGCTATTAGCTACAGACATCAAGGACTATGCCTGGTCAGGAGAGGTTCAATCATGGAAAAAAAATAATGCAAATATTTTCATATTTAAATCTTGATTAACTCATTCACTGCCGTTGACGGATATAAACGTCAAAGATCCAACGGAAGGCCAGTGAATGAGTTTACAAACACAAGTATTCCTTGACTTCAAAAACTCAGTGTTATTTAAAGATTGAAAGAACATCTCTAAAATAAATGAGAAACTAAGTATAACAATAACATTAAAATAATAAACAAAGAAAACCAAGGTCAATTAAATACTGTACTTGACCTCTAGGGGCACTGTGGTGCATGCATACAGCCTTGGTTTTAGTAGAAGAGGAAAGTTGTGAGATTTTTAACGCATTTCCAAGAATATATGCGTATTAGAACATATCCTGTTTTTAATTGTTGCTTCAGCTTTTGTGATTATTATTTTGGAGGATTGTGTGCTATTTAAAAAAATATCACTTAACTTAAATTTTGTAATAGCCAGTCAATTGTATTTTACATTGACTTGACAGTGTTAGCACTGGTAATGTTTTCAAAGTCACAATCGTTCTGTATTCTTAAAATGCGTGTAGTTATTTGTGTTTAGTTTTACAATCACTTTCATAACCTTGGAACTTAAAGCACATTGATTTATTTTGATTAATATTATCATAATGTTTCATAATGACGATAAGCTAAATTCATACTCATGATTTAAATTCTGCTTAATGACCCAACTCTCGTTCCGAGCGCGCCGTACCGACCTTGAATCCATACGGCAGATGTAAACCGATGTCGGTGGTCGAGCAGATTCAATGTCGCAGCCATATTGTAACTTTAGGAATATATTGCTAGAATTGAGAAAATAAATGCGCCTTAGCTCTGAACACTGCAGAGTCATGCTCCAGCGTCTCCACATTTTCTCTTGTTCTCGTCTCCTCTAGGATCAAACGCGTCTCCTTACACTTACTGTTGCTGTTTTTAGTTGGTGTCGTGCTTCCGCATTGGGCGCACTGAAGTTTTCAGGACTATTTTGAAGTGGAAATTTGAACAATACCGGGTTAGAGTCGGGCTTATGTTTGGGGTTTTAGACTGGTGACGTTTGTCCAATGTTGTTTTGCAGTTATGCAATTTTCCCACAAACGCAGTGATGCTCACATGACGTTATGATGTCCAAACATTTTGTAGCGCTGCATTTTTGTGAGGGTACATTGACTGGAAGAGACAAAGTGTGATTCTGAGCTGTCTCCGCAGATCGGAACGTGGGATCCTCCGAGCGGTCTGAATATGTCTGAGACTCACAAAAGCAAGACGTCCAACATCACTGACTCACTGGCGAACAAATCTCTGCGCGTATCTACCATACTGGTAGACAAAGCCGGCTATAAATAACAGTGAGAGTCATACAAAATTTCACAAGCTGACCTTTTCTTCGCATTCCCGCCCTGGACAGGAGGAGCCATATGTCATGTTTAAAAAGTCGGACAAGCCTCTGTACGGGAACGACCGCTTCGAGGGTTACTGCATCGACTTGCTGAGGGAGCTCTCTGGGATCTTGGGCTTCCAGTACGAAGTCCGGCTGGTTGAAGATGGCAAGTACGGTGCCCTGGATGAGAGCACGGGCCAGTGGAATGGCATGGTGCGCGAACTCATGGACCACGTGAGTCTCCTCTTTCTTTCCTCTTTTTTTCTTGCTTTATCTATCTATCTATCTATCTATCTATCTATCTATCTATCTATCTATCTATCTATCTATCTATCTATCTATCTATCTATCTATCTATCTATCTATCTATCTATCTATCTATCTATCTATCTAGTGTTAATGCTCTATCTAGCTAGCTAGCTAGCTAGATAGAGCATTAACACAAGATCGAGCATTAACAGGCTGTTAGATCCATCTATCTATCTATCTATCTATCTATCTATCTATCTATCTATCTATCTATCTATCTATCTATCTATCTATCTATCTAGCTAGCTAGCTAGCTAGCTAGCTATAGCTATCTAGCTAGCTAGCTAGATAGATAGAGCATTAACACAAGATCGAGCATTAACAGGCTGTTAGATCTATCTATCTATCTATCTATCTATCTATCTATCTATCTATCTATCTATCTATCTATCTATCTATCTATCTATCTATCTATCTATCTATCTATCTATCTATCTATCTATCAAGATCGAGCATTAACAGGCTGTTAGATCTATCTACGGGTATATCTATCTATCTGAGCGTGCACCTTTTAATACGATGTGCTCTGTATATGGGTTAAGTACGGAAATAGGCTCCATAATCGAGACTCCGACGACAATACGGTGCATAGTATGGTAAGGAAAATACGGTCAAACAGTAAAATATTTTTTTTAAATATGAACTCATTTAATCAGTCTCGAACAGGGGTGCCCAAGTCCTGTCCTCTAGAACCCCTATCCAACCTGTTTTCTATACAACCCTCATGCGGTACACCTGATTCAAGTACCGGTGATTGTTCAGCTAATAAGCAAGCTTTGCAAAAGTCTGATGACAATCGTGGTTGCTTGAATGGGGTGTACCGTATGAGGGTTATATGGAAAAGGGGCTGGATAGGGGCTCTCCGGCAGCGGGCTTGGGCACCCCTGGTCTAGAAGAATGAAATGCTAACTCCGCAATCAAGGCTGACTTGGTGTAATTAGGTTTTTTTTCTAATCTCCTCACACTGTGGAAGAAGCTCTCCTTCCTGCCAGGTAAATCTAATCCCAAGATTGTTGCCTTTCTGACTCACCTTCGACACCATTTAGGAAAGTTCAAACACCAACCGGTAGATGTAATTTCCATTAAAAATAAATAGAAGCCTTGGTAATCTAACTGAACTAAAGACCCCGATTATTTTTCCTCTTCCGTCCCGGCTCCTCCGCCCGTACACGTTGACCCCTGCCGGCTGTCGACAGAAATCAAATGCTAATTTGATTTGTCTACTCTGCTGTTTTTTTTTTTGCTGTTTTTTTTTTTTCCCTCTACCAAAGCGGCCTCATCCACTTTGCTCTTGTGGTGTCGCTGCAGAAAGTCGACTTGGCGATCGCTCCTCTGGCCATCACCTACGTTCGAGAGAAGGTCATCGACTTCTCCAAGCCCTTCATGACGCTGGGGATAAGTATCCTGTACCGCAAGCCCAACGGCACCAACCCAGGGGTCTTCTCCTTCCTAAACCCGCTCTCGCCTGATATCTGGATGTATATTCTGCTGGCTTGCTTGGGTGTCAGTTGTGTGCTGTTTGTCATAGCCAGGTAACATGACACCGTTCCCGTCCCTCTCACCTCGCTCTGCTTCCTTCGTCCTGCAAATGATTTTTCAGATACTGTTTTACATCAGTTCCTCAAACGTGAACGGCGCTCAGTTCTTCACAATAGTCATTATGAAACAGCGATTTAGCAAATAATAGTATCGGGGCTGAGTTATCGAGGAGTTTTTGTTTTCGGAAAATCTAAGGAGAATTCCATTTTTTGGCGAGGTGAAAAACGATTAGAAATACAGAAGACTGAAAACATTTCCGCTTAATAATGATTGAACAAATTTTGTGTGTTTTTGTTGGTCAATAGACTACACAGATCTGATGGGCTTGATTGTGATTGGCTGATATTTGGCATTTTATGAGAACTTTATGTCCGTCTCAATCTCTAAGTGGCTTGGTCTTAAGTTTTGGTCTTATCTTGGTCTGGACTTCCAAAAGTATTGGTCTTGTCTTGGTTTCATCTTTGAAAAGTCCTGATCTTGTCTCGGTCTCTTAACAAAAAGTCTTTGGTTTTGCCTGAATGTCGACCTTCAACAGTCTAGGTCTTATCTTGATCTCGACCTCCAAAAGTCTTGCTTGTCTTGGCCTATACCTCAAAAAGTCTAGGTCCAGTCTCAGATTCAGCCAATACTTATATGCCTCAATCTCGACTTTCAAAAGTCTTGGTCTCCTCGTGGTCTCCACCTCCAAAAGTCTTTGGTTTTGCGTCAATCTCGACCTCCAAAAGTCTTCTTCTTGCCTCAGTCTTGATTTCCAAAAGTCCTCGTCTTGTCTTGACCCACAAAATCTTTGTCTTGCCTCAATCTTGAGCTACAAAAGTTTCGGAATTGTCTCGGCCTCATTCTCCAAAGCTTTTTGTCTCGTCTCGATCTTGATCTCCAAAGGTCTTGGTCATGTCTTGGTCTCGACCTCAAAAAATCTAGGTCCAGTTTATGACTCAGGCTCCAAATGTCTTGGTCTTGTCTCGATCTTGACTTTCAAAAGTCTTTGTCTTGTTTTGGCCTTGACTTACAAAATCTTTGACTTGCCTCAATCTTGGCACCACAGGTTTTGGAATGGTCTCCGTCGCCAAATGTTTTGGTCTTGTCACTGTCTCAACCTTCAAACGTCTTGGTCTAGTCTTTGACTTGACCTCCAAAATGTCTTAATCTTATCTTAATCTCAACCTCCATAAAATCTTCGTCTTGCCTTGGATTCAACCTTCATAAGTCTTCGTCTTCTGTCGGCCTTTGATTTCAAAAGTCTTGGTCTTTCCTGGTCCTTGCCCTCCAAAAGTCTTGGATTTGTTTTGATCCCAAAACTCTTGGTCTTATCTCGGTCTCAATATTCTCTCGTCTCACTAATGTTATGGTTTCAGGTGTTGTCTTGGATGATCAAAGCCAATATAATAGTTTTTCCTTTCTAACCCTCAACACCACCATTTCTGTAATTAAAAAAAAAATGCAGTTTTTGTGTAATCCTTCAAATACACAAACAGATCCGTATATCGGCTCCAAAAACATCAGGCGGCGAACAAGTTAGAAGTCCCGATGTAAGCACAATTTTAATGGTGAGCCAGGGACGCTTTGAAGGTAAAAATCAAGATGAATAACTGATGACTCTGATCACACTGCAGCAAATGGGTGAAAACAAGGCAAAATACTTCATAAGCATTTGGAAAGGCGCTAAACAAATTGCTGACATTGTACCGAAAAACAAAGTTATCCTTGCAAAAAAAAAAAAAAAAATACCTCCCCCCTTTACCCCCACCCAAACTTTACCTTTACGCAAAGAAATGCGTGTTAATCCCCGGATGGAGCATCGGGGTTTGACGCACATTTTGCCAAATGTTACTGGCAAAATGATCACACAAGAGGAAAAGCAGCAACTGTCACCTAAGTTAGTTCAGAATATGCAAATTAGACTTGTAGCATTGGTTGCTGGGTAAGTGCCAAGCATGTCATTATATTGATATTCCACTCATGAAATTACTGTGATCTCATTGTGTATGCATCGGGATTTTAATTGCATACAGCAGCGGTAAAAAATATCAAATGGAACTCTTACTTGTACAATGTTTTGAATTTATAAATGCTCGTATAATGGAATGATAATTCATAGTTGTATCCCAACCTCACCAAAGGAACACACTTTTTTTTTTTTTAAAAAAACCATTTCACCAGTAAAGAGATTTTTTTAAATGAAGAAAAAAAATATGCAGCAAGATTAAAGATCTGATTTTGTGAGGAAAAAGCTGGAGTAATCATGTTATGAGAGGGAAAAAAAAGTCTGAATTTTACAAAAATAATAATGTAACTACTCAATTTATTTTTTACAAGAAAATAATATTTTGAAATATAAATCTACTAAAACAGACTTTTGAGGACTTCATTTGGCTTTTTTCAATTAATTATTCTATTATATTTTACACACTATACTATACTATTGGCCTCATGTTATTACTTTTTCTTATGCCAGTATGACTTTATGACTTTTTATTCTTCGAACATTACAACATTTTCTCATAACATTGTGACTTTAATCAAGTTACCCCACAACTTCTTTCTTTGTCATTTTAGAACTTTACCAAATAATGAATGAATACAGTAATTTCATGTATTATTGTGTTTTTTTTCTTTTCACTATAATGGCCACCACAGTCACTAAAAGATTTTTTTGTAATTTCATATGTGTATTTTAGCACACATAGGATTTTTTTTTCTTTTTACTTTTTTCAACTTTAGTCATTACTTTTTCGTAATATTTTGACTTTCGGTTGGTGGCATTGTTTCATAGTACCTAGAATTGAGCACTAAAATGCACAATAAAAATGATATTGTAAGCGCTCACACGAGATCAAGTCTTTTAGCATGTTGGCATCTTAGTGACGCCGACCAATAGCAAACCGGCATCTTAGTGATGCTGTGACGCCGACCAATAGCAGACCAGTTTTTTAGTGACATACAGTGATGCAATTAGCAAGTGCGACTTGCAGAGTGATCCGCACAACACACTAACCGCTAAGTTTGAATTTTGTAAATGTTGTTGATGCCGTAAAGAGGGGAAAATGCTGTAAAGAGGGGACAAAACAAAATTCGTATTCCGACGTGAAAAACGTGAAAAAAACGTAAGCCAGAGACATCGTAACCCGGGGGTCCACTGTTTTATTTTAGCAATCTGACTTACTTCTGGTGAACTTTAGACTTTTTTTTTGTAAATGTACGACTTTATTCTGGTAATATTTTGCTTGGATTCTGGTAACGTTATGACTTGATTTTTTTTGGGGGGTTACATTTTTTATTTTAGTAGTACTGTTCATAATTTCTCTATAATGTTATCAACCCTAACAGCTTGTGATCAGACTTTATTCTGATGATTTGCCAACATATTCCCTGACTTACTTCTGATGAACTTTGGACTTTTGTCTTGCAAATTTACGACTTTATTCCGGTAAACCTTTCGACTCTTCCCTCGTAACGCTACGGCTTTATTCTTACAAACATTTCTTTCTCCGCGCGGCCTCGGCCCTCCTTTCGTTCTTTGCAAATAAACTGTTTGGAGTTCATGAAATTGTGGTCTCGCACAATAAAACACAGAACACTTCAGTCTCCTGCTGGGGATTCACATCTTTGAAGCACTTCCCACACACACAAACACACATCATTTTTTTTTCTTTCCTTGCCTGAATGCGTTATCCCATCTGAAGCGAGAGACAAACACACTTCTCCCAGCGGATCCTTCCGGAGCTGTCTGCGCCTGAACGTATTTCTCTCTTTATTAACAGCAACAAATGATATTTTCTCACATCACAAGTCCCTTTCAAGGTAGAAAATGTCATCCCGCCCAGGAGAGCGGATGATTTAAATGGCATCTTTAGTTGCAACTAGTGCGGCTTTGATGTCCACTGAGTGGCGATTTAACGCCCTGAACATTAAGTCCTCACTTGGCCTGAGTGCGAGTCAACAGATCTATAAAGCCAGGCCGAGTAATTGAATCCAGGGGACAGTTAAAAGTAGCGTCGCCGTGTTATTGTGGGAGCACAACCGAGGAGGCGGGAGAGAGAATCCTTTTAGCATTCCGCTCGCAATTTGACATGTGCTCGCCGCGTGGAGGTGACCTAATGTCCGCGTGTTCCTCATCCGTTTCTTCCTGGCCAACGCAGCCTGCGGGAATATAGACCCGCTTCAGGCAAAGGTCATTCGGTGGAGCCCGACACTTACATACAGACGCCGAGCGAGCGAGCGGGACCGACCCGATCCAATCAAGCGCGTGTTGCGCAGATTTACACCCACTACCTTGCGTGCGGCTCAAAGCGCAGCCGCTTGCTCACGTGTTCATCTAGAGAAAGCTGCAGGCGTTGCGTAGTATAACGTCTACGCGCAGATCCGCAAACAGGACAATTCACCCGGCGGTGAATTTAGTTGATTCTAGCACAAGACAAAACGTACGTGCAGTCGGTACGGTCTAACGCCGGTACGCCATTTTGTAGTTTCCCCTAAGTGCGCCTCCAAGGAGACAGCGCTCATTGACATTCGAGCAAATCAGCAGCTGTGATGGCGGTGACAGGAAGAATAATAGCGCCGAGCTGTTTTCAAGGGGACCATGAAGGAAATTGCGCAACCGTGGAGCAATCTCGTCAAGGCGGAACCGTACTAAACATGTCCATCTGAATCGTGTGCCGATGAAACGCCTCCACTCCGTTCCTGTTGGTGGCGCAAGTGGACGTTCGCGTCACGCGTAGCAAGTTTTTCCAAGGTGTATTAGTGTAATATTTTGTGGATCACCGATCAGCTGGTTTTGTTTGAACAATGACCGTTTCACTTAACATAAGCCAGACCTTGTGAAGCCAGAATGAGACGACCTTGACGGATAAGTGAGGGCCAATGTCTCCCGGGCTATAAATCGGACATCTTTGTCTTAGATTGTAGTTGGGTAGAGTTTGTAGGACTATTCCAAATGGAAATTTTTTAAAAAATTGTGTGTCTGTTATGTGTCAGTGACCATGGCCACTAGAAGTCTGAAAATACATATATATTAGTTTTGAGTTCATAACAAAATGCCATTTTTATGTCGATTTTGAGATTTCTACAATAATCACATCTTTAAGGTCTCGACTTTAATTTCCCAGACAAAAATGTAATCGAAGTGTTTGGAAATTAGGAATATTGTGCACTGTTGAAAGATAATCGAGCCAAAACTTTAAATGCACCTAAACCCTTTAAATGAATCATATTAAATGTAGCCGTTGACAATAAATGCAGTTCACTTGTTTGCCTTGAGATGGTGCTGGTGTGTTGGTGATGAGTGCAGAGAGTCAGAGTAAGAGATTTAATTTCTACATTTTTATCTTACATTTCCAGTGATCTAGGAATCATTTAGAAGTCCACAGAAGTCCATTTATTTTTGGATTAATTTGAGAATGTATGTTTACATAAGATTAGTTTGGGTTCATGCGAAGTGCTTCCTTGTTATGTCATTGCTAAAGTGCTAACGATGTGCTACCGATGCTAACGTCGGACATAGGATGTTACATATGTGTTTTTATCTGAATCTGTGCAATGTCAGCTGTAGCTAATCTCAAGAGCATATTAATAAATTATTTTTTAAAAAGCATCGTAAACTACAACAAATACAGTAGACATTGCGGGTTATGATAACGTATTACATTACAATCTTGTTGGAGCAAGCGATGATATCTCAAGTCTCGTAGGCCAACTGTCACCTTTTGTATTTTCTCTTGTGAATAGAGACAATATATTTTTGCTGAGGCATATCGTAACCTGAATTTTTTATAACGAGAGTCGTTCGTAAGTGGAGGTACAATTGTATATATACGCAGCATGCATACATATATATTTTTATACATATACAAAATAGCGATGCCATATTTTCCAAAACTTTGAATGCTATTTAAGTAGGAAGCTTTTAAGCGCAAGTAAAATGTTGCCAGTTGGATGGCGTGCTTCACTTTGTGTTGGTGAGAAACACCTGAAGGGCTGGTCAACCTTGCATGAGCCGCGTATCAAGCACTTCAGCACAAACTCCATCAGCTCCTTGATGATTAACCCTAACCCATTCACCTCCCACTAATGCCACGCCGTTTTCACTGAAGCTAATTAATAAGAGATGTCTCGGGCTCACCCCGAGACACGACACTCAGCCGCAGCAGCCCTGCGCAAGTCAAATTTCGTGCTCGCGCGAGTGTGTGTGTGTGTGTGAGTAATAGCCAGCGGACTGGCTGTCGAGAAGGCAACAGCTCCTGAGTCAGGGAATCCAAATGAGCTCCTCAGATCATCACGCACCAGGACATTATCACCAGTGACAGTGTTATTCCACATTATCGATCCATTCTCACAATAAAGCGAAGGCATTTGAGAATGCCAATAAGTTGATCTCGGTGAAAGCCTGAATGATTTGCTCTCGCCGCAAGTTCTGACCCGCAGGCTGCACGCTGCATGCGGCGCACACACACACTACAAACATATGTTAATTATAAAGGAGTGCTAGGTCCGCACTGTAAAGAAAGCTGCAACGTAATCAGATGTGAATTGTAAATTTATGAGAAAAAGTCATTATGGAATGGTGATTCACTGTATCTTATTTATTAATCCGTTCCGCCGTTGCGATCGTAAGGCGAATTTGCCGTATGGTGGGCAATCCAAACCTATGTTAGTTGCTAATGCATACAAAACCCCAAGTAAAAACATCAAAATTGTATACACATATTAATAATTGGTATCAAAACAGTATAGTGAGTGCTACTTATGTATAATATACATGTATACAATTAAATAACATCTTAAATAAAAAAGTATAGAAAGTATGGACATATTCCTTAGTGAGGGTAGCCTAGCCTAGGCTAGGCTAGCTTAGCCTTGTTTGTATTTCTTGATTATCTAGAGCTTTGTTACCATACTAAGAATCTTCTTACTTTTCTCTTTAACATCAGTAGCAAACTTGGGGGCCATGGCTAACCCATTCATCTTTGAATTAAGCATTAAAATGCACAATAAATACATTATTTTAAGCACTCAGACGAGAGCCAGTGTTTAGACTTTTGACCGTGACGCCGAGCAATAGCAGACCAGCATATTAGGGACGTAAGCAGTGACGCGTGTATAGACACATGAGCAGGGAGTGACGTTCAGAGTCACGCACGCTCACTAATGCACGCTCACTAGCTGCCATGTTTGAGGTGTCGTAAGGTGAAAAAAAATGGTGTAAAGAGGGGACAAAAAAAAATGTTGAGGTCCACGTCGTAATGCGAAAAAAACATAAGGCAGGGACGTCGTAAACCGGGGGTCCACTGTAATAGATTAATTCGGGACTTTTAGTTTCCGAAGTAATCTATTACTTAAGTACCTGATTCATTAATTACTCGATTGGTAATACACCGGCCATGTTCAATAAGTAAATATACATCCAGCAGCTACGTTTAATTTTTTCTTAAACGTGCCTCTTAACTATAGTCTTAACTATGTTTATCTGATATTTCTTTTATGTGCTTGTAACATCACGTCTCTTTTCTCCCTTCATAAAGTCACTCTGTTCTTGTTAAATTTGGACTTTATTCCCATAACGTTTGGACTTTTCCTCATGAAAAATTATGACTTAATCCTCATAAAATTCAGACTTTTTCCTCATAAAACCTTATCCTCCGGTTATTGTTATGATTTATTTCTGATATTGTGTGACTATAGCTGTGAGGTTTTTCTTTTTTTAAACTATTGCCCTAACGTGTTTTTCTGTCCTCTGTCCTTTCCAGATTTAGCCCGTACGAGTGGTACAACCCGCATCCATGCAACCCCGACTCGGATGTGGTGGAAAACAATTTTACGCTGCTCAATAGTTTCTGGTTTGGAGTTGGGGCTCTCATGCAGCAAGGTAGTTGCCTCAGCCTGTGGAACTCTCGATATCCCACTGTCTCTCAGGGTTGGGCTTTGATTTGTATCCAAGCCGGCGGCGACAGAAAATAGACATCTGGCATTCTTTCCCCCCCAGAAAACAAAAAAAAAAAATTCCCATGTATCGGGCTGGACTGGCACAAAAAAAAAAAATCCTCTGCTAGCTACCTCGTAGTTTTTACTGTCTGGGCTGATATCAGATTCTGAGGGTATGATAAACTTGAGCAAAAAAATATGTCACGGTATCACGGTATTGAATATACAACTCTTCTTTTTATTTCATTAAAAACAAACTGTTTTTTTATTGCCATGTAATTATTTTTATAGGCAGCTTATTGAATCAACTCTGCAAGCGCTAGTGATAGCGTATCACTAACCGTCATGTATAATATTTTAATAAAGTTTGCATTATTTTGTTTGTTTTTTGTTAATGACATCAACAATAAATCAACAAACTGTTATGCTTTACTTCTGATTTCAAAACTTCTTAGCAATCAATTTGTTGTGTACGGTAATAATACTATAAGATGATTAGTTTCCTTCTCATATCGGCCAAATGAGGAAAGTTATAGCTTGAAAATGGCGTTTGACACCCCTGCTCTAAAATATTGATGACATATTTTCTAAATAACTTTGAATGTAAACACCTGTAACACCTAAAAGAGCACTAAAAGAGCACTTACATCACGTTTTGAGAGCCATCTTGTCAAAACTAATAACTGTAAAGTCAAATAAATTTGGAGTTTGTCGCACACTTAACTGGTTTTGAAATCAGAGGTCAGTAAAAACAGTTCAAAAGAGAGATTAGGAACAAAAATTGTTTTGTTTTTTTCTCAAAAACATTTAAAAGTTGAGGACAACTGGCAAGTTTGGTATTTTAAAATAAAATAAAATGATGCAGCGGGCCGGATCTGGCCCCCGAGCCTTGAGTTTGACACCGGTTATTTTTACTGCTTTACCTACCCATTCCTACTGTCTATATTCCGAATAGCCCAATAGGCCACTTCCTCTAAATTGCGGCTCGATGGGGGAATAGCCCGGCGGGCAAGCGCCCGGTGTGCCAGACGACCAATCCAGCCCCGGTATCATGAGTTCCACGCCGGCCGGTGTCCTCTCTCTGTCTGCGCTTGGCCCGTCAGCACCCAGAGACCAGTGAGGTGTGGAGTCAGGACGTGAGGTTACCTTGGGTACATGACTCTCTGGTCCAAACATCCCACCCATCACTTCTCCACCAACGCATTCGACGCATGAACCCAACCTGTCCGCGGGACATGCGCTACCCCCTCCTGCATTATTCAAAAGCGCTCACTTGTGTCAGCTATTGGGAGAGGGGTGTTTGAAATCCAACAATTATCTTTTCTGAGAGCTTTTTTTTTTCAAGCGATTTCATCTCGAAGAGAGCGGCGCATCCGCTCGGGCTGAATAGAAAGAAGGGGAAGGGGAAAAAAAAAGAAAGAGCCCAAGAGAGTTCTTGACTGTTTGACTGTTTTTAGAGCAAGCGGCGTTATCTTGTTGTGTGTTGTTACGTGGTGCAAATGGAGCTCGGAGAGTGAATGCCAGATGAGTGGCTGCGGGGATGAATATATTTGGCAGCTTAACTCCCGCCGCCTCCCTCACCTCAGGCTCCGAGCTCATGCCCAAGGCGCTGTCGACGCGAATCGTGGGAGGCATCTGGTGGTTCTTCACCCTGATCATCATTTCCTCCTACACTGCCAACCTGGCCGCTTTCCTCACCGTGGAGAGGATGGAGTCGCCCATCGACTCGGCCGACGACCTGGCCAAGCAAACCAAGATCCTCTACGGCGTGGTAGAGGATGGGGCCACCATGACCTTTTTCAAGGTAGAAAAATAGACACGGTTTGTAATCAAAGTCTCGCAAAGATTCAATACGTTTTGGGGTTTTTTTTAACATAAAAATAACTGAACTTAAAAACAATACGTTTGCGACCCAAACAAAATGAAAGAATACTTTGAAAAAAGGTCATTACAATTTTAGTGAAATGTCATTTTTGTTTTCAAATGATTTTTTTTCACATTTGGAGTTTATTTTATGTTTTATTTCTTTTTATTATTATTATTATGATTGTTGTTGTTGTTGTTATTACTGTTATTATTATTGTACTGGAAGACAGAAGAAGAAAGGTCAAACATTCATTTGTGACTTGTAGGCTACTTTATACATTATATATACATATTTTTTTCATTTGTACACTACACACACACACACACACACACACACACACACATATATATATATATATATATATATATATATATATATATATATATATATATATATATATATATATATATATATATATATATATATATGCACATGAGAAAACAAAAATTGATACTAAAGCTAAACTCAAAATGAAGTAGAACAAAGGATTTACCAAACATTAGATGAAACCAACTCGAATGAAATGAAACCTGCTCAACAATTTACACGAACTGAATTTTGAAATAAAAGTCAAAAGGAAATAAAACCCAACTACGACAAATAAACTCAGGAAATCATTTAGGGCCTTCATTAAAGACCTGCTAACTGCATGCTAACTGTAATTTAGCAATCCGTTTAATGCTGCTCCCATAGTACTAGTTTGGTCATGCACTTAAGAAAATGACAAACGATTTAAAACCGCCACATAATTTCACCTTTACTTCCACTAGCTTATGCTAACACATCATGAACAACACCGTACAGTAGATACGCTAAAAACTAGCACCTATTTGGATGTTACGGCACTTTAAAGAACACAAATTTGAACGCAAACGGAGCAGGCACTCACTTTTGGATCTAACCTCCGCATGTCAAGGTTAAAAATGGACTAAGCAATCAAATAGAGTATGTAATTATGTTATTATCTTTAATTATATCGCAGCCCAATTTTTTTTTTCCGTCAAATAACGCCAGAAATGATTGCTTAATTTGCTTTTCAATCTGCCCCCCCCCCCCCCCCCCCCCCCCCCCCCCGCAGAAGACCAAGATCTCCACCTATGACAAGATGTGGGAGTTCATGAACAGCAGGAGGCAGTCCGTGATGGTGAAAAACGTGGAGGAGGGCATCCAGCGCGCCCTCACCTCCGAGTACGCTTTCCTCATGGAGTCCACCACCATCGAGTTTGTCACTCAGCGCAACTGCAACCTCACGCAGATCGGAGGCCTCATCGACTCCAAAGCCTACGGAGTGGGAACGCCGATGGGTGAGCTTCTCTTGCACTCGTTCGCCGTTTAGCCGTCAATGGTAGTGAATGAGGTAAGCTTTGGTGAGGCCATTCAATTGGTTTGCGATGGCCCATCATCTGGCTCGACTGGAAGCCCTTCCCCGGACGACCGAGCCTTTCGTTCGACCTTTAAGGTTGTTATCGACTGCACCTAAAAGCCTTAATTTTTTTATACGCTGCTGGTGCGCCTTATAATCAGGTGCGCCTTATGTATGGATCAATACTGAGATTCGTAGATGGTAAATGAAGTGATAAAGGAAGCTTTACCTGTTTCTTTTGTGTGTTTACAGTTGAACAAGATTGGTCATATTGACATTGAGTTATTATGCTATTGAGAGTTTAGAGTTATTATTTGAGTTATTTATGTTATTACTTTGAGTATTACTATATTGTGATTGAAAAAGTTTTGAAATATGTCATTAATTGAGGGTGCGCCTTATAATCCAGTACGCCCTATATATGGAAAAGGGTTTTAAAATAAGTCATTAATTGAAGGTGCGCCTTATAATCGGGTGCGCCTTATGGTGTGGAAAATACGGTAGTTTAAGTAGAGGGTAAGGCAGGCAGTAAATATTTTTTAGGGTCATGTTGTTGCTGTTATGATTTGACTATAATTTCATGAAGGAAAAAGAAAATATACACACAATTAGAGAATAAAGGATGAGCATTTTTGATTAAAAAAAAAAAGTGAGAGGTGTGTGCAGCTCCCACTAGGTTAGTACAAGATTTGCAAACAGAATGCTAGCATGCTAGCAATTAAGAGGATTCATGCTGGATTTTCCTGACAAATTCTTTTTTTTTTTATCAAACCTTATAGCTATGACATGTGTTAATCACCTGCGTGCAATTTTATTTAACATTGATCTACTGCTTAACTGATTTCCTGCTGATTCCGTGAGAGGTGTGTGCAGCTCCCGCTAGGTCAGTATTTTCAACTGGATTTTCGCTATCCTATAGCTCAGTTGTCGTGCCAGATAATCCGCTCCAGAAAAAATAGTTTACACATCTACCTGACATTACTCAAACATTGTGTTCCTGGGTCAAATATAAAAATTGGAAGTACAAAGTTAAATGCAGACAGGCTCTGAAATATTGTCTTCTACAGATGTCATTCCATATTTACTCAATTGTAGGGAAGCAAAGGCTTGATGTTAGCGATTATCTCCTAATGGCGTGATCTTATTTTTCATGTCACAAAGAGCGACGACCGCGAGTGGAAGAAATGTGCAAAGCATCTCAAACGTGAATTTACCGCGACCCCTCCTCCAAACCCGCGTCTCGCTCGCCCGCCCGCCGCCGCGCAAATCGCAGCCGAGCGTTAAAGCGCCTCAACGAAACACTTCTGCGGCAAACAATCCGACGACAATCCGTCCGGTCCCTTTTTCTAATCTGCGTTTGCGGCTGTCAAAAAAAGAACGAGACGCTCTCAAAAGTATCCAACTTTTTATATGACGCTCATCACTCACGCCGCGCGGCGTCGCGTCGCGCCGTACGCAAAGCGGCCGGCCGGCAGGCTGGATAAATGTATCCCGGGGGCGCCCGAGCGAAAAGCCGCCGACGATTTCTGTCCCGGTTGCCCGTAAAGGTTAAAGTGGTCGCCACGAGGCCGACGGGAGCACTGCGACCGAATCGTCGGGTAGGGGCGGGGGGAGGGGAGGGGGCTAATGGCGGCATCCATCACGGGCGATATGAAGGCCATCAAAATACGGATGATTAATTCCGGCCATCCACATCTGGAGCTGCCTCGTACTGATGAGCGCGGCGCGGTTATAGATCTGCAGAGATGCGATGATTGCCGCTGCTGTAACAAAGCCGAGGCGGCGCCGTGATGTATCGCCCCGCTGCGGCGCCGACTTTACACGGACGTCCTTGAGACGGACATCAGACCTTCCCGCTTCCTTTTCACGGGCGCGACGTCTCCCCGTATCAAACGTAACCGGCTATATTTCAAATCCTTCATTTCCCTGATAAGTGCTATACTGATAAATGCGTAAAAACGACTGATTAGGACGTCTGCCGCAAGAGTTATTACTTCCCACTAATTCATTTCGCTCTCACGTCGAGAGTGTTCATGACTCACTGTTTCAGAATAAAGCTGATTACGCTCCTCAAATGTTTCCTTCTGTGATAGAAAATGTCTCCTTTAATCACTAAATGCGGCCGCCCCCCAAAAGAATAGTTTTTTTTTTTTTTTTACGACTTTGGACGTCCTTGACGTTAAGACATAGTCTACGCGTGTATGGGCTGCTTGCAAATGGGCGGTAGATGTCTCCGGTTTGCGCTATCTGCTATTCGTGCCCAGCGTTTTTTTTTTTTTTTAATTAAAACCAAAAGTCTCAAACTCCGGCGAAAGTGGAGATCGGCTAAACGCTGTGGATTCGCATTTGCGTGCACCAATCATAAACCGGCGTTTTACTTCATCATTTGCCTCTCTAGCCATCTGCAAACTACGGCCCGGGGGCCATATGCTGACCCTTAAATTGTTTAATCCGGCCCCCAGAATTTGAGGAAATTACTTGTTAATATCATGAAAGATAGAGGAACTATCATTGCTTTTAAAATTGTTCATCTAATTTTATGTTGTTGTAAGAGTCATTTCAATATATAATCAAATACATCTGACCGGACGAATACTTTTGTTAACTCTTTCAGTGCCATGCCAAGGCACTTTAGCCGTTATGCAAGACGTTGCCAGATTTTCTGCAGGCATCAGCAAAATCTAATTCAATGTCTTTTAATGCCATGAAAGCAACAGATTATTTTCAAGTTAAGGGCAAATTAATTGGAACATGAAGCAATTTATTGCTAATTTGTGTTATAGTGACTCCTTTGCAAAGCAGTGTAAGCCTTTTTTTGCTCGTGAGGGGGTACTTGGCTGAAAAAAATAGAAACTGTTCTCTTAAAAGCTACTGTGTTGTCTGTCACAACGCCCCTATTGGTTGAGCAATTGCTTCAAGTCATAATTAATCAACCTTTGAACACAGAATTTAAACAATACCCTAATCAATAACTATGATAGATACTGGGATTAAAAAAAATATTGTGTGTTAAAATTTTTCTAGCCATTCATTTTCGATAGCTTTCGATTGCTGGTGCCTATTTTAGCGGCCTGTAGGCTGTAGGCAGGGTAAACCCGGAACTGGTTGCCAGCCAATCACAGGGCACAGAGGGAGGAACAACCATTCATGCACCCAATCACACCTGAGGACAATTTACAGAGTCCAATACACCTACCATGCTTGTTTTTGGAATGTGGAAGAAAGCCAGAGAGAATTCCTGCAGGCACGGGGAGAACATGCAAACTCCACACAGAAACGAGCGGGAATTGAACTCAGCACTCTGAACTGTGAGGCGGACCTGCTAACCACTCCCCCACCGTGCCGCCTATATATTAGTAGCAATTTTGCGCCACGTTATCTTGTTTTCTTCTTCCTGTTTACATTTTTTTGATCAATAAAAGATCTCAGGTAGTTAGCGGTGATGCATTATGCCTCTCTTGCATTTTTTCTTTTAACCGTATGAAAAAATTCGTTAACCCCGGAGGGGAAACAAACCAAGTGTAAAAACACCTATCAGAAAAAAACAAACAAACAAAAAAACACCTATAGGCGTGAAAAGCAGTTTCGTCTCTAAGTGTTTTCCCCCACCCCACAAAAGCAAAATCCCCTTCCCCAAAAGCAGAGCTATCGACTCAAAGGCGTTAGCGTAGCCGGCGCTGGTGGGAGTGATGGATGCCTTCCGCTTTTTAACATCTGTAAGGTAGTTAGGGATGCACGCGGCGTCAAGCGTCGCACTTTTCCATTTGCCGCCTCTCTATGCTTGTCTCTGAGGACTCATCCTATTAGCATTTATCCAAGGCTTCCTTTGTTAGGCCATCGTTTATCATTTGAAATATGATGGAAGGCTTCGTGTTGGGGGGGGGGGGGCAATCAAGAGTGTGTGATACTTGAAAGATCTCCCGTCTTCAAATGAAGCATATGCTTGAACACATGCAAACGAGACATCACATATATGCACTTTAGCGCGCGTCCTCACGTAATACTTTAATTCAATATTATCTTCCGTCCCCGCCTTAAAACAACATCTTAAACATCATGCTAATAGTACACCGGGCGCCATTAAACGTCTTCTTTATAGACCTTTATATGTACTGCACTAAAACATGCTTTAATGCTCATATAAGCCGTAAGGCGTATATTAGAGCTCCGTTCCATTTTATATTCAAGCTACTGCTTAAAAATGAGGTTGCAAACCGGCTCGTACCGAGGAGAAAAGCGAGGCTTTTATTGCCATGGCGACCGCAGATTGCCTTTAGTGATCTCTTATATCGGCGTACGAGCTTCAACGTCTCATAAGGCTGATCTGACGTTACAGTTGTGAATGATAATCTTGGAGTTATTAACTCATTTCCTGCCAGCCTAGTTGAAATGGATTTGGACTTATATGGCAAATATTGTCAATGGCAGTGAATGAGTTCATTTAAAAATAGTTCACGGCGGAAACAGTAGAGAATAAGTTAAGTATGGAGTGATTTTTTTTTTTCTCATTCACTACCAATGACGGCTATTGACGTCATTTTTGTTTTTTACTGGGTTTGTTGGATTGAGTTTAATATTAGGGTTTTAACCATAGATTTTTTAGGCTACATAATGAATTATATAAAGAAAATAAATAAAAATAAATCAGAATAATAATAAAAACATGTTTTTCCTGTTTCTGATATTTGTCTGCAAACATAAATACATCTCAAGTTTCTTTAAAGGCTTTTTCAATAAAAGTGTCTTCAAAATAGATACATTTGAGCAATTAATTTAACTCATTCACTGCCGGCCCAGTAAAAATGGATCTTTGACGTCTATACTCGTCAATGGCAGTGAATGCTTTAACTTTGAAAAGCTCACAGACTCAAGTGAAAAGCAATACCAATATTGGCACTTGCTAATGGTACTGTGGTCTATTGGATCTAGTTGTTCATCCTATAAGAATAGAATAGAATAGAATAGAATAGAATAGAATAGAATAGCAACACATATCCACGACAGTGCTATTTAATAATTAGTTGGAAATTAACATAAAAATAAAAAATCATCCATCCTGTCATACTGTGTTTTTGAGTTTAGTTTGGATACTTTGCATTGATGTAGTAAGCTAAACTTGAGCTGCTTCATTGGTAAGCAAACGCTTTCATTTAAATAATGCATATCATTTTATCTTTACCAAAGGTGCTATAGGGGTTTTAATTAGTTAAATTTACTATTTATCATACCAACAACTCTCACATGCTCGTCCATGGTCATGTCTTCCTTCTGTCCTGAAATTGCCATATGCCAATGTTTGTTTTCCTCCCTTTTCCAAATGCACAAAAACTGATCAAAAATGATCAAATCATTGCACAAAAGGCATAAAGTTAGAGATTAAAAAATGAGATTAACACGATTTAAAATAGTAACGCTTGAACTAACTCGCTTTGATCACAATCTGTCAATCTGACATCCGCAATTATTGATATTAATTAGTGTGCAAATGTGGTTGTAAAAGCGCCACGTGAATAAAGTTGGGTTGAGAATCAATTATTTTTATTTACTAAACAAAACTACCGTCGTTTTACGAAAAAAAAAAAAACTCGTGTTCTATAATTGTAGACCCTGGTGTAGGCTCCTAAAAAAATGTCGAGGTAATTGTCTGGCTCTGCCCTTTGTGTGTCCAAATAAATGGAGTCTGCGCGATGAAAGGATGATGGATGATAAGAGAAGATGATGGATGACACTGAGAATAAACCGCAAAATAAAAAAGACCTGATCCTGCAGTCGTGAGTCCACAACAGATGGGAGACTATTAAACATAACTACGACGCTTTGCCAAAACTTCCAACTTGAATTTATTAGCTACATTACAGCCAAATGATCGATATACTTTTTTAATTGTACTTCAGGTATTTTCCGCTTCAGCGATCCACGCGCGTGATTTTTTAAATTGCATCTAAATGGAAATGAGTTCAAAAAGGGTGCTTTTGTGCGCTATGCGTTTCATAAATTGATAGGATTTCTTTTTTTTTTAATGTCAGAAATAGAAATAGATTTAACATGCTTATCACATGGTTGATTAATGAATGAAACAAGCTTCCGTTAATCTCACCCTGGGAAGTGTGTGTGTGTGTGTGTGTGTGTTTTTTTTTATCACATGGTGGGAACCTAACTCCAAGTTTTACTATCTTTGTGGGGACCTCTTGTACTTGTGGGGACCATTTTGGACCCCGCAAGTTTAGACCTTTTTTTTGAGAGTCAGAACCAGATTTTAGAGTATAGGACCGAATTGGGTTTTAGTTGATGTTAGGGTTAGGATTAGGAATAGGGTTACAAATTGGCAATCTGTGATGGTTAACATTTGCGCTAGGAAATGCATTATGTCAACAGGATGTCCCCACTATGAGAGAAAACCTCCCTTGCGTGTGTGTGGGGGGAATGAATGAATGTGTGTGTGTGTACGCACCCCCCTGGTTTTTGCTGCATAGTGGAGACAAAATTCTGACTACTCTTTTACCTGTGAGGACCATTTTGGACGCCATAAATTTAGACTACACGATCGAATTGGATTTTAGTTGATGTTCAAGTGAGGGTTAGGTTGTGATGATTAAGGTTAGGGGCTAGGAAATGCATTATGTCAATGGGATGTCCCCACTATGATATTTAAAAAAAAAAAAACACGTGCATGGGTGCATTTCCATCTGTGTATGTGTGGAAGCGGTGTAAACGAAACCCCGCTCCGCTCCTCTGCAATGATAACTCTTCTTTTGATCACCCCAGTAGCTCCGACTGCGTCACTAATACCCCACCCCCCACCCCCGTACACACACATGCGCATCCCGCTATTCGAGCGCGCACAAGTAATGAAACCCCCATCCCCAATATACACACATAATCCTGCCGCCGTAATATCCACCCAGCTGGGCCGCTGTTTACCGGGTGTGCGTAGCCTTTTGAGGCGCGTGTGCAAACAGCGGCTGGTTTGATACTTTGTTGCCAACTTCCTGCGCCGTAATGGGAATGTGGAGTGTGAATGGAGTCGCTCCGTGAATGTCAGGATTAGTGGGAGCTCAGGGAGGACCCCCAGTGTGCAGCCATATGTAACGTGTTAGCTTATATGATGACACGGGCATAAATTGGCTCCTTCCCGCTCAGGGGTGCGTTAATTGTACAGCTCAGGAACAGGTGCCAACTCCAAAAAAAACAACATTTTTTTTGCATGCATGCATTCTTAGAATGGAACCACTAGAATGGAATTTTTGATATTTTACGCTGCTTTTTGTGTGTGATACATAAAGAAACAATGTGCAGAAAACACAAAGTTGAAATCTTGTTTAATTTTTTTACTAAAAATTTTTGCTAGGACGCCCCATTCTGATATCAACTGGAAACACATTTTCGCAGCGTAAAATTCCGTTTTATTCCATATGGGTGAAATAACTCAAAATAAGTAATAATAGTAATTTATGTATTTAATAAAATATTAATAAATAATCATAATCAGAAATAACAAATCTCACCTTGCTAGCACAAAGAGAGTTTGCAAATTCATACGTAGTTCCGGAGAAACCTTCATTTGTTAGGTTAGCACTAGCTAGCACAACACGGGAGACACAAATTGATTTACATCTTTACTAAAAGCCTACCTAGCTAGCACAAAATGGGTGACACAATTTGATTTAAAACTTAAAAGCCAAAAACCACCTAGCTAGCACAACATGGGTGACACAAATTGATTAATGACTTTACTAAAAGCGAAAGCCTACCTAGCTAGCGCAAAATGGGTGACACAGATTAATTTAAAACTTAAAAGCCAAAAAACACCTAGCGAGCACAACATGGGCGACACAAATTGATTTATGACTTTACAAAAAATGAAAAAGCACCTACCTATCACAAAATTTGCAACACGGACTGATTTAAAACTTTACTAAAAGCCAAAAAACACCTAGCGAGCACAACATTGGCAATACTGATTTGCTGAAAACATTACTAAAAGCTAAAAGCTACTAGCTAACACAACATGGGTGACACGGTTTGATCTAAAACTTGACTAAAAGTGAAAAAGCACCTAGCTAGCACAGCATTGGTGATACTGATTTGCTTAAAACTTTACTAAAAGCTAAAAGCTACTAGCTAACACAACATGGGTGACACGGTTTGATCTAAATCTTGACTAAAAGCGAAAAAGCACCTAGCTAGCACAGCACTGGTGATACAGCACGGTAGCACAACACGGTCGACACGGATTCATTTGAAACTTTATTAAAAGCACGGCGAGTGGTCCTGAGGTTTAAAGTAAGTCATTTTGAATTAAAAATCGAAACCGTTCCGTTGATGTGTCTATGCTAGCACTACAAATTTGTGTCCAAAAATTCAAACTGACAGCTTGGTAAAGTGCTTTCGACAACATATTATGTAAATAGTGTGCACCCCATTTACAGTCATGATTGAGTGGGATTTTTTTTTTAACGGACCTCTGTAGTTTTTCCCGACTGACAAAAGCAGCCGCTGACACGGTGGTGGTCTCCCGCAGGCTCTCCGTACAGGGACAAGATCACCATTGCAATTCTGCAGCTGCAGGAGGAGGGCAAGCTGCACATGATGAAAGAGAAATGGTGGAGGGGGAACGGCTGTCCCGAGGAAGAGAGCAAAGAGGCCAGCGCTCTGGGGGTGCAGAACATCGGCGGGATTTTCATCGTGCTGGCCGCCGGACTGGTGCTGTCTGTATTTGTGGCCGTCGGGGAGGTGCTCTACAAATCCAAGCAGAATGCCCAACTCGAGAAGGTACCGTGCCTGCGTATATCTATTTTATAGATTTTTATAGGTTTATTATTTTATTTTATTTTATTTTATTTTATTTTATTTTATTTTATTTTAAATTATATTATATTATATTATATTATATTATATTATTTTGTATTATATTGTATTATATGTTTTGTTTTATGTACATTATATGTATTTTATAGGTTTATTATATTATATTATATTATATTATATTATATTATATTATATTATATTATATTATATTATTTTATTTTAAATTATATTATTTTATTATTTTATATTATTTTATATTATGTTGTATTATGTTTTGTTTTATGTACATTAGATGTATTTTATAGGTTTATTATATTATATTATTATTATATTACTTTATTTTATATTATATTGTATTATATGTATTTTATAGTTTTATTATATTGTATTATATTATATTATATTGTATGTTTTGTTTTATGTACATTATATGTATTTTATAGGTTCATATATATATATATATATATATATATATATATATATATATATATATATATATATATATATATATATATATATATATATGTGTGTGTGTGTGTGTATGCTTGTACAGTATTTTGGCCATTCATCTGATGTTTGCACAGAGGGAAAACAATGAAAAAAGACACTAGGGAGCTGAAATTTCACCCAGATGATAACAACATGTCAATGTGCAAAAAAACATGAACATTTAGTTATCACACAACCAGGTGTCTGCCATCGCTCGGCTAAAGTACAGCCAGAATGATGTGGAACAAAATGATACAATGCGTGATCCAAAAATGAGCCAAATGAGCAGCACATCATTGAAGAAAATAATTAATGAAAAGAGTTGCCCACGGCCCAAAATGGGGGAAAAAAAAAGCGGACAAACAAACACTCGAGTTTAACCTCGTTAGCGCCGTTCTCATTTTCAAACATTCTAATTTGGCATGGCAGCGTTGACATTGATTTGACTTTTTAGGGACTCCATCGAGGTCGCCGCGATGTTTTCATGGCAGGCTTTGTGCGGCGTTCCTTTCAAAACGGCCTGGATGCATTTGTTTTTCCCCACCTGCCACCTCACCGCTGATTAGTTTGTGTTTTTGTTGCCGGCCGCGTACGTTCTGAGCACATCTCAGCGATCATTAATCAAGATACCGGCTCGGGGTGTTTGAATCATTTCAAATGCCACAACATCCACGCTGGCGAGGTTTTGTTGTTCATTTACTCGCCTCCCTCCCACCTGCTCTATTCGCTCTACCTGTCACACGAAACCAATGGCTTTTCGCTGATTTTTTTTCTTTTTTTTTTCCTAAATCCGCCTCGTCTTTCCTCTTTGCTCCACACACTTCCGTTTGCTTTTCTTCTTCGGTAATCACCCCGCTCGGGGAAGGCGCAAAATGTCATTCAAATTGTGCGTATAAGTGAAAGAAAATGGCCTGTTGTCCAAGCCGCCCACGTGTCACACTCCCACAACCTAAATTGGATTCAGCATCATCTGAAAAGTGATTTCCAAGGCATTCGGACCCGGCGGACATAATAACGTTGTTATGTGGGGGATTTCATGTCTTGCGCATGAAATAACCTGTGTCATCCATTTTGAAGATATTCAAGCTCGCCGATGTTTGTTTGCTTTGCCGGGGAAATCAAACCGACAGATATGAAAACGTGACGGTCGACGTGGCTGAGCTCGGATGTCGGACTGTTGTCTCCATTTTAAAACTTGCTCCTCGTCGGAATAAAAAAACAATTACTCAAGCAAGATGCTTGGGCTGTTTCATGTCAAAAGTCAAATCAATAGATGTTCATTTTCATCGCCAGATATATAGATTTTTAATTATATGTAAATACATATAATTTTTAAATAAGCAGTATATAAACAAGGCTTCAAGGCTTGATACTTACAAATAATAATCATCGTTCATTTTTCAAAATGGGCCTCAATCGATAGCTAGCACCATATATATTAGGAATCAGGTACAAACTCAATGCCATTTCACACTGGTAAATAATATATCAAGGCGAGAAAAGCAGAAGCTTTTGATATGCAAACATGGGGAAACATTGCCCCCTGGTGGCAGGATGACAAAGTGCTTAATTTGGCATGTACAGGCTTCTTAAAGGTTAATATCGCAGAGGATCAGATTAATTTTTCGTGGCAGCCAATATCGTATATATATATATATATATATATATACACATATATATATATGGGTTAGGGTTTTTTAAAAAACGTATTTATTGTACAAAATAATTTTACCCCCTACCAGTTATTTACTTATTATTATTATTGTTTAGTGATTAACTACTAAATAACTACTAAATGATTAGGTCGAAAAAACTGTGTTTACATACACTGTATGTTAAAAATCATAAATGAATGAAGTTTTAAACTTAGTTTCATGCAAGTCTTAAGTTACTGTGACAACAAAAATCAAATTCTGAGCTGCGTCAAATGGTATTTAGTTAGCATATGTTTTGAAGCACAAAAAAATGGATGGCGGGCCTCAAATGCCATAGATTGGACACCCTTATTTTACACATTCACTACCGCTGACGGGTTTTGACGTCCATTTTCAAATCATTTACAAGTCATTCACTGCCATTGACGAACGTCCCCTAAAGTCTCTCGTCTCTCAGATCTCTCATGGCCTTTTAGTTTGAATCGGGTCCGGTCCTCCGGCGGCCTAATGCGCCGTCCCGCGAGCGTCCTCATCAATGTTGCGAGCGGTGCGGCATAAACACTCTTCCGCTCCCCGTCCCCCACTCTCGCGCAGAGATCCTTCTGCAGCGCCATGATGGACGAGCTCCGGGTGTCTCTCAAGTGCCAGCGTCGTCTCAAGCAGAAGCCGCAGCCGCCCGTCATGGTTAAAACCGAGGAAGTCATCAACATGCACACCTTCAACGACAGGAGACTCCCGGGAAAGGAAACCATGGCGTGAAAAAAAAACAAAAACAAAACAAAAAAAACTCTTCGGTGTGTTTCGGGGACAAATGGGCGGAGCTAGATGACATCGCCGCCGTCTGAAGTCGGCGGTCTTTTCTTGTTTTTTTTTTCCGGACCGTCGATTTGTAAATGTGGAGCGATGTTTCCTGTGGAAATCAAGCTAGCTGAGCGTCACCTCACTTTGCGAAAGGCAGCTGGACACGAAGCGGACTGGAAATGCTGAAGGCGGATCAACGCGCACGTAGTGACACAGGATGTAGTTTTTCCGTTCGAGTCCGACCTCTGTGTGACCCCCCACAATAAACCCCCTTTCCCCTTAGTTTCTTTAGGATTATTTGAAGAGTTAAAATAAAAAAAAAAATCCAGAAGAAGATGATGAGTAGACATCACCAATCACTTTTACTATGAACTGGTGTGTATATTTGGGAATCATCTTTGCCGAGTCATCGTACCGTCTTTTTCCTCGTGCCAAAGCTTTTGGTTCAAAAGCCTCAATGTAACACGCTTCTAATGTCTAAAATTGTTGTTTTAATGCAGGATTTCTACAAAAAAATCTATCTATAATAATGTTTGTTTTTGTACAAGATCAAGACATTTTATAGGACTTTGTATCATGGTAGCCCCTCCCGAGGACACGACATGTAGCGGACGTAAAAGGAAGCCCCCGTTGGCTCTGTAGGATTCATCCCGCTCGCTTTATGCCGCTTTCGCTCTTTTCATTCTTTGTGTGTTTGCGTGTCTGGAGAAAAATATGGCTATGTAATAAAGCTATGCTTGAAGTCGCAGAGGGCTTGGTTTTTAAGATGGATGGCGCGTCGTTACCAGAGGGTGTGCACACTTTTGCAAACCGTTATGTCGGTCGTTTTACGCTCTCTCACTCGAATGTTTTTCTTCATTTTGATGTTTATCTTGATCGCGTTTCTTACAGTGTCCTCCTGAGACACAACCTACGCTATAAAAAGTGCCGGACAAAAACACAAGAAATAATTGTTCAAAAAAAAAAGGTAAGTTGTCATGTTTTAAGCAAAAAAAAAAAGCTAATTTCTTACAGTATCCTCTTGACGCCCAGCTTACGCTACAAAAACTGACAAAAAAAAATCAATAAAGGCAACTTGTCATTTTTAAAACAAATACAAATTGCCACTAGGTTCAGAATTGTATTTGTCATAGAAAACTTTTTATTTATTTATTTTTTTTGCACAGTAAACCAAATTCAAGACTTTTTTCCTCTAATGGTTTTAAGAACAATCTGGGTGCTTGAAATCCCAAAGCTAATGCTAACGCTAATAAACAGCCACATCAAGTTAAAAGAGGGTGTGCACACTTTTGCAAACCATTATTTCGATCATTTTAATGTTCTCACGCCGTTATTTGTTCATAAATTGAGATATTCATCTTGATCTAATTTCTTAAAGTAAATATTCCTCATGAGAACCAGCCTACACTACAAAAATATGTTGTTTTTTAAAATTATGGTTTCAAACTTTTAGTGAAGTTTCAAATTAGGGTTTTATACAAAAATGCGGGTTTCAAATGAGGTTTTTAAAGTAGTTAGACTTTAAAAGTAGAGTTTTAAACCACAGGTTTTCAAATTTGAGTTTCGAACCCAGGTTACGGTTTCAAAGTAGGGTTTTCAGCTACAATATCAATGTTGCTCGCCACTGTTCCGGTTTGTGTATTTTGTTTTGTTTTTTTTATTCCCCCCCTCTCCCTCCCTCCCTCCTCACAGGCGGCCAGACGCCTCCGCCTTTCCGCGACGAGGTTTTGGGCGGTCACGATGAGAGGCGCTGGCAGCACAGTAATGGACGCCCTCCACGTTGACACGAAAGGTCAAAGCAGGCCCAAGCCGATCGTTAAGCGTGTCACACTTATTTCCATCATATTAAGTCCTCTTCCTGCTTTTCCTTAAGTGCTTCTCGGAACGCTCTCCTTGGATGGCGCCGTCTTCATTAGGCAATTAGTGTGGGCAAAAATGAATTGGGGAATGTGACTTTGCTTTGTCGTGCAAAAACATTTTTGGGCGCACAAACCTGACGGGAGATTTTTACAAGACAGTCTAGAGTAAGGCTTTTTTTCGCAAAAAAACGACAGTCTATATAGAGTAAGGCTTTTTTTGCAAAAAAATGTCAGTCTACAGTAAGGCTTTTTTCACAAAAATACGACAGTAAGGCTTTTTATCGCAAAAAAAACGACAGTCTATAGTAAGGCTTTTTTGCAAAACACGACAGTCTGTAGTAAGGCTTTTTTTCGCAAAAAAACAAGTCTATAGTAAGGCTTTGTTTCGCATAAAAACTACAGTCTGTAGTAAGGCTTTTTTTTCACAACAAAAACGACAGTCTATAGCAAGGCTTTTTGTCGCAAAAAAACGACAGGCTTTTTTTTCGCAAAAAAATGACAGTCTATAGTATATTACTATATTACTATAGTCTATAGTATAACTATTGACTGTCGTTTTTTTTACCAAAAAATAGCCTTACTATAGACTGTCGTTTTTTGTGATGAAAAGCCTTTTTTTGCGAGAATAAAAATCCTTACTATAGACTGTCGTTTTTTTGTGAAAAAAGCCATACTATAAACTGATGTTTTTTTGCGAGAATAAAAATCCTTACTATAGACTGTCGTTTTTTTTGCAAAAAAAAATTACTACAGACTGTCGTTTTTTCGCAAAAAAAAAACATACTATAGACTGTCGTTTTTTTTGCAAAAAAAAGCCTTACTAAAGACTGTCGTTTTTTCGCAAAAAAAAACATACTATAGACTGTCGTTTTTTTTGCAAAAAAAAGCCTTACTAAAGACTGTCGTTTTTTTGCAAAAAAAACCATACTATAGACTATCGTTTTTTTGAGAAAAAATCCTTACTATAGACTGTTTTTTTTGTGAAAAAAAGCCATACTATAAACTGACGTTTTTTTGCGAGAATAAAAATCCTTATTATAGACTGTCGTTTTTTTTTGCAAAAAAAACTTACTACAGACTGTCGTTTTTTTCGCAAAAAAAAAACATACTATAGACTGTCGTTTTTTTGCAAAAAAAAGCCTTACTAAAGACTCTCGTTTTTTGGCAAAAAAAGCCTTACTATAGACTGTCGTTTTTTTGCAAAAAAAAACATACTATAGACTGTCGTTTTTTTGCAAAAAAAACATACTATAGACTATCGTTTTTTTGAGAAAAAAGCCTTACTACAGACTGTCGTTTTTTTGTGAAAAAAAGCCATACTATAGACTGTCGTTTTTTTGCAAAAAAAAGCCTTACTATAGACTGTCGTTTTTTGGCAAAAAAAGCCATACTATAGACTGTCGTTTTTTTGCAAAAAAAAAAAAAAAAGCCTTACTAAAGACTGTCGTTTTTTTGCAAGAAAAAACATACTATAGACTATCGTTTTTTTGAGAAAAAAGCCTTACTATAGACTGTGTTTTTTTTGTGAAAAAAAGCCATACTATAGACTGACGTTTTTTTTGCGAGAATAAAAATCCTTACTATAGACTGTCGTTTTTTTGCAAAAAAAACTTACTACAGACTGTCGTTTTTTTCGCAAAAAAAACCACACTATAGACTCGTTTTTTTGAGAAAAAAGTCTTACTATAGACTGTAGTTTTTTTGTGAAAAAAAGCCATACTATAGACTGACGTTTTTTAGCAAAAAAAAAGCCTTACTAAAGACTGTCGTTTTTTGGCAAAAAAAGCCTTACTATAGACTGTCGTTTTTTGGCAAAAAAGCCTTACTATAGACTGTCGTTTTTTGCAAAAAAAGCCTTACTATAGACTGTCATTTTTTGGCAAAAAAAGCCATACTATAGACTGTCGTTTTTTTGCAAAAAAAAAAAGCCTTACTATATATAGACTGTCGTTTTTTGGCAATAAAAGCCATACTATAGACTGTCGTTTTTTTGCAAAAAAAAAAAGCCTTACTAAAGACTGTCGTTTTTTGGCAAAAAAAAGCCTTACTATAGACTGTCGTTTTTTTGCAAAAAAAAAAAAAGCCTTACTAAAGACTGTCGTTTTTTGGCAAAAAAAGCCTTACTATAGACTGTCGTTTTTTGGCAAAAAAAGCCTTACTATAGACTGTCGTTTTTTGCAAAAAAAGCCTTACTATAGACTGTCATTTTTTGGCAAAAAAAGCCTTACTATAGACTGTCATTTTTTGGCAAAAAAAGCCATACTATAGACTGTCGTTTTGTTGCAAAAAAAAAAGCCTTACTATATATAGACTGTCGTTTTTTGGCAATAAAAGCCATACTATAGTTTTTTTGCAAAAAAAAAAAGCCTTACTAAAGACTGTCGTTTTTTGGCAAAAAAAAAGCCTTACTATAGACTGTCGTTTTTTTGCAAAAAAAAGCCTTACTATAGACTGTCGTTTTTTTGGCAAAAAAAGCCATACTATAGACTGTCGTTTTTTTGCAAAAAAAAAGCCTTACTATATATAGACTGTCGTTTTTTTGCAAAAAAAGCCTTACTAAAGACTGTCGTTTTTTGCAAAAAAAAGCCTTACTATAGACTGTCGTTTTTTTGCAAAAAAAAGCCTTACTAAAGACTGTCGTTTTTTGGCAAAAAAAGCCTTACTATAGACTGTCGTTTTTTTGCAAAAAAAAAAGCCTTACTATATATAGACTGTCGTTTTTTTGCAAAAAAAGCCTTACTATAGACTGTCGTTTTTTTGCAAAAAAAGCCTTACTATAGACTGTCGTTTTTTGGCAAAAAAAGCCATACTATAGACTGTCGTTTTTTTACAAAAAAAAAAGCCTTACTAAAGACTGTCGTTTTTTGCAAAAAAAAGCCTTACTATAGACTGTCGTTTTTTTGCAAGAAAAAACATACTATAGACTATCGTTTTTTTGAGAAAAAAGCCTTACTATAGACTGTGGTTTTTTTGTGAAAAAAAGCCATACTATAGACTGACGTTTTTTTTGCGAGAATAAAAATCCTTACTACAGACTGTCGTTTTTTTCGCAAAAAAAAACACACTATAGACTCGTTTTTTTGAGAAAAAAGTCTTACTATAGACTGTAGTTTTTTTGTGAAAAAAAGCCATACTATAGACTGACGTTTTTTAGCAAAAAAAAAAGCCTTACTAAAGACTGTCGTTTTTTGGCAAAAAAAGCCTTACTATAGACTGTCGTTTTTTTGCAAAAAAAAAAAGCCTTACTAAAGACTGTCGTTTTTTGGCAAAAAAAGCCTTACTATAGACTGTCGTTTTTTGGCAAAAAAAGACTTACTATAGACTGTCGTTTTTTGCAAAAAAAGCCTTACTATAGACTGTCATTTTTTGGCAAAAAAAGCCATACTATAGACTGTCGTTTTTTTGCAAAAAAAAAAAGCCTTACTATATATAGACTGTCGTTTTTTGGCAGTAAAAGCCATACTATAGACTGTCGTTTTTTTGCAAAAAAAAAAAGCCTTACTAAAGACTGTCGTTTTTTGGCAAAAAAAAAGCCTTACTATAGACTGTCGTTTTTTTGCAAAAAAAAGCCTTACTATAGACTGTCGTTTTTTTGGCAAAAAAAGCCATACTATAGACTGTCGTTTTTTTGCAAAAAAAAAGCCTTACTATATATAGACTGTCGTTTTTTTGCAAAAAAAGCCTTACTATAGACTGTCGTTTTTTGGTAAAAAAAAGCCTTACTATAGACTGTCGTTTTTTGGCAAAAAAAGCCATTCTGTAGACTGTCGTTTTTTTGCACAAAAAAAAAAAGCCTTACTAAAGACTGTCGTTTTTTGCAAAAAAAAGCCTTACTATAGACTGTCGTTTTTTTCCAAGAAAAAACATACTATAGACTATCGTTTTTTTGAGAAAAAAGCCTTACTATAGACTGTCGTTTTTTTGTGAAAAAAAGCCATACTATAGACTGACGTTTTTTTGCGAGAATAAAAATCCTTACTATAGACTGTCGTTTTTTTGCAAAAAAAACTTACTACAGACTGTCGTTTTTTTCGCAAAAAAAAAAACATACTATAGACTGTCGTTTTTTTGCAAAAAAAAGCCTTACTAAAGACTGTCGTTTTTTGGCAAAAAAAGCCTTACTATAGACTGTCGTTTTTTTGCAAAAAAAAAAAACATACTATATACTATCGTTTTTTTGAGAAAAAAGCCTTACTATAGACTGTGGTTTTTTTGTGAAAAAAAGCCATACTATAGACTGACGTTTTTTTGCGAGAATAAAAATCCTTACTATAGACTGTACTACAGACTGTCGTTTTTTCGCAAAAAAAAACATACTATAGACTGTCGTTTTTGGCTAAAAAACCTTACTATAGACTGTTGTTTTTTTGCAAAAAAAAGCCTTACTATAGACTGTCGTTTTTTGGCAAAAAAAGCCATACTATAGACTGTCGTTTTTTTCCAAAAAAAAGCCATACTATAGACGGACGTTTTTTTGCGAAAAAACGACAGTAAGGCTTACTTGTATTTTTGTAAAATAATTTTTCCTCCACGGTCCCCCACACATGCTTGGCGACCACTGTCAAGCAGCCCTGGCACTTTTCCCCCCTCGCAGTCCTCGCGTTTCATCTCGGCTTCGTCACGCCTTTTTTCTTCCATCCAAGTCATATTTTTTGTTCCATCCAAGTGATTTTGCGCCTCCTCTTTACAGCGCGGCCAAATGGACGAGAAGGGAGAGCGGCTTTTGATGTTCTCATACATGAACTCCTAAATGGGCCTGTTTTTGTCTTACTCGGGAGCACGCTTGATCACAGCAAATTGACTACAAAATGACTCATAATGACCTCTGCGTTTCAGCTCGGGGGAAAAAAAGGCCCCCAAAAAACACTCTTGCCTGTCATTACTCGTAGTGCATTTTAATGAGGGATGAATAATTCAGGCGCAACAGTGGATGGAATAGTCCTGCAAGCACGGTGGCTTTTTGATGGAGAGCCAGCCACGTGCATGTTTACCTCTATATTTTTTCTTTTTTTTTTTTTTTTTTTTTTGGGGGGGGGGGGGGGGGGGGTGCCCTGTATTCCCAAAGCCTCCGTGGAAAAGGTTAAAGCATACAGCCTGCAGGCGGCACAACAAAGGTCACCGTGCAGTTTAGGAATGAGGAGAAGGAAGAGGTGGAAAAGTGGAACACAAAACACAACACAAAACATCTGACCTTGACAAAAATCTCCAGATGTGTTTTTTGAAAGAAAGAAAAAATCTATCGGGAGGTAAGAAAGGGAGCTAGAAAAAAAGTCATGATAAAAATGGGAGACTTGGTGGAGGATTGAAGGGTGGGAAAGTCAATCTATGAAAGATCGCAGTGGGAAACGTCCAACAAAAAAGATGGAGGCAAGACAGTGGACTCAACAAGGGAAAGTGGCATAATGCTGCCCTCTTGTGGACAGACTGGAAACTGACAGTAGGAAGTGAACAACGACAGGGTTTTGTTATCCTCAGCCCTCTAAAAAAAAAACTTTCGTTTATAAAACCTAAGTCAAGGAAAAATGTCTAATATTGCTGAACAGACGGAGTGAAGTCGGTTGATAGAGAATTTTAGCTTATTACGCAAGACAAAGTGACATATTTTTTCACGACTTATTCTTTGTTTAATACTTATTTGAATTGATTATTAATTAAAAGGTATTTATTATTTCATTTTAATACTTTTGTAATGATTATTTCAATTATACATACTTATTTCACAATACATATACCTAAAAATGTTTGACAAATCCTACATATATTGGGAAAAACAAAGAATACTAAAATAATAATTATAATAAACAAAAAATGTAAAATTTAGGAGTGACGGGTAGTTGACAAAAAGCAAAGAAAAAAATCCAAAATGAAAAGAACTGAATTTAAAAACCAAAAACTACATGTTTATAAAATTAACTAAAATTACCTCGTTTTCATCGTTTTTTATTTGATCATTTATGACTTCATAGGCCGAGTATAAACTAATTTAAAATGATGGAATAAAAACTATCATTATAAAATAAAAACTAGGACCAATTGTTTGTTTTCCTCTGTAAATATCATTTATGAACTTAGAGTTCGTTTCAAATATAATGTTGCAAGTTTTTTTTGTAGAGCAAAGCCACAGGAAACACTTAAAACATTTTTTGCTCCTCTTGCACCCTCTAGCGGTCAGCCACCACCATTTTTTTTGTACTCCCAAGAACAGCATAAAAAATGTCAACACTTTAGTAGTAGGAAATTATACATACTTTAATGCCAAAATAATAGGTTTATTTTGCAATCAAGTCAAACATTTCAGACATTTAAAAACATTTAAAAATCCAATCTAAGATTTACAGAAATAATAAAAAAAAAAGGCAGTACACTTAGATTAAGGGTTGAAATAAGAAGTGATCTGCATTTCCATCAGTGCTTTCACGTCCTCCAAAAGGCAGAGCGCACGTCGCACTCTCTGGCAACAATATCACGTTAAAAAAAAAAATTAAAAAAATTCGAGGTCATTTGTCATCATGAGGAGGTGGATACTGCCCAGCTTTCAGGATTATTTCATATATGAGGACATAATAAGGTCATAACGATTAAAAAAAAAAAAATCAGCTGCACACATTCCGTTTCAGTACAATTTGGGGACTTTGTGTCACACAAGTCTTGAAAATAAAACCAGCTATAGACTTCAAATAAAAAAAAAAAAAAAACAGCAGTTTTTGAAGGCTGTTGAGCTTTTTTAATCACAACTTTTTGGTTGGTTTAGAAAAAATGTTTGCTTTGATGGATTGATTTGAAAGATTTGCACTCTGAACGCTTCATAGAGACCCAAAATGCCGTTTTGTCCAGAAAAGTGGTTTTCAACTTTTTGCGGTGTACCCCCTGTGAAAAAAAATGACTTGACACATCTCTTGTATTCAACTTTGAAACTACATTATAGTAGTGCCTCTAGAAGCTAAATCATGCCACATTACCCGTTATATTTCTTGTTTGTCTGCCGAAAAATTGCCTCATAAATGACAACGCACACGTTACGTTTTGCAAAGCAATCACTGTAACAAAACATTGCAATGATTTGATTCTTGTTCCAATTGATTTGCTCTCAATTTGAAAAGAAAAATGATTACTCGTAATTATACTATTCAAATCGCACCCTGAAGTGGCACATGGGTACATGTAACCCAAAATTGAAAAACCACTGGTCCAGAACAAACATTTTAGGTCCAGAGACCCCCCCCCCCAAATGCAAATTAAACCGAGCATGACCATAAGAATGAAAACGTTTGAGAACCATTTGTTAGCAACACATTTCATCATATTATCCGGCAAAAAAAACGTATATTCGTTGAAGTTCATTTCACTTGTGTTTTGTTGGTTGAAAAAAAGCATTTCATTCAAAGTCTTTGAGACTTTGCAGAATTAAATTTGGAGAAAAAAAAAAACCCCAAACTCATTTGTATCCTTAATAGCCTTTTAAAACAGGAACGCAATAATTACTCAGCTGCATTGACCGCCAGGGTTTTAAGAATGTGCTTAAAAATTTCAATCAGTAGTTACATTGATTGGAAAAACCTTCACAAACGCGTCCGTTGACTTCATTAATCTCGGTTAGTTGTTGTTCGACCCCACCTATTTAAATGTCAACATTAGTACAAAAACAAAGAAAAAGAAATCGCCACACGAAAAGGCTGATTATCCTCGGCTGTTTCGAAAACAAAACAAAAACAAACAAAAAAAAGCATCCGGTACAAACGACGGCGCAACTACAGTGTTCCCTCGCCACTTATCATTTCAATTTTTGCCACTGAACTTAACAGCCTGTTAATACTCGATCTTGTTCAGCTGCAAATGAAGGCACTTTCGCTTCAAACTAAACCGCTGCTCGTCATTGTATAATTTGACAGAGCATTATGTATATATTCGGGGCCAAATCTACAATTCCCGCAACAGCTCGATGTGATTTCAGACTCCAGTTTAGTGGACGCGCGACGGCCGCTACCCCGAAAGCAACTTCATTCCTAGAGCGAGAAAGTCCGTGTGTCTCCCGACTAAAGTCAGTGGAAGTAAACAGGAAGAAAAAAACAAATATAAGCCTGGCACTTTATGAGAACATTTCATTGGCTGCGGAGACTCTGGGGGAGTTAGCGGCCGCTCTCGCCATACTCTGGCGCACCGAATGTTGTTTGTTGTAAAATAAAATAAGTTTGTGCCCAAAGACAGACACATGTTTGTTTAGCCTCCTTAGGAGATCAATGGACATGTGAAAGAAATTTAGGCAAAGTTTTATTTTAAACACATTTTAAACACTCTATTTATGTACGTTAGGGGCCAAATCCATCTGAAAAACGAGGGAACACTGTATTTGGTCAAAGACAGGCGCTGGTGGCGCTAAAACTGCGTCTTCCCAAAATGCGCGCCGAAGCTAGCTACTGTGTTTCAAACGTAAGGAGGAGGTAGATGAAAGAGCTCACAAGTTATCATAAAAAAATAAAATCAAAAAGTTGGACGATATGAGGTAGGTATCTTTCTGTAAACTAATCAGACAGAACCAAAAAAAAAAATAGAAGGAAGACCTTGGGAAACCTCTCCCGGCACGATATAATAGTATCCAACAGGTCAGCAGAAAAAAAAAAAAAAAAAAAACTCAAGAGGTAGATAATGCTATCAGTACACAAAACGAACGGTTCAGAATGTCTCTACTATCTGTTTAGTGGATGATCCCCAAAAGAATAAAACTTCTTTTTGGTTAAATCCCTGAGAACATTGCATCATCCTGAGGGAGGAACACTGTGTTGAAAAAAAACAAAAAAAACTGAAAAAGATGTGGACTGCGGCCACGTGAGCACAGGCTGTTGTTCTTTGCGTGGTTTGGTCATTGATTGATACTTTACATTCCAAGAGGAAAGGTGCACATTAAAAAAAAAAAAAAAATCCTCAATGAGCAAGGTTAAGAAGCCCTTTTGACAAATCATAACTTTGACACAAAATAAGCCAAACTCTGAGTTACAATTAGCATATTTCCTCAAATGTATTATGCTATCGCTTGCCATGTGACAATTTGACTCGACACATTCAATGTTGAAATGGATTTTGCACATTTCAACAAAATTAGAACCCGAGATTCAATCCCCAGACCCCTAAAGACGTACGCATAGAGAATTTGCAGGGTGAAATATTTGCAAAGTCAAAAACTACCGAGACCCAGCCTATTTATTTGTGTCCATTGTCATGGACAATTTTGGACTCGCTGGAGCTATCCACCTAAGTCCTAGTGTCCTCGGTGGAGGACATCCTGGCCTTTCCATTGATGTCTCGCGTTTGGCTGAAATGCAACTGACTGCTGTCTTTCTGAGACGAAATGGACATAAAAGTGGACACAAATGAAAGGCTGCGTCTCAAGGGTATATTAAGCATAAATGTACAACGGATACTTAAACTACTTTATCATGTATAAATTTATATTTTAATCCCATTTTTTTCCGTGTAGCCCCGAGACCCAGTCTAATCATTTGCGTCCACTGTGTTGGACGTTAGTTTTTGGTCTGTATCTTTGGACTCATTGGAGCTAACCCACTAAGTCCTGGTGTGATGATTAGAGGACATATCATGTGTTTGCAGTGGACTTTGCTGTCTCGCTGAGACAAAAGGGACACAAGAGTGGACACGAATAAATAGGTTGGGTTGTGTCCTCAATTTGGACATGTGACGTCTGCAAGGGGAAGCATGTGGGTACATTAATATCAGTCAACAGCAGGGGGCGCTGCTGCATAAGGTCAGCAGGAAATGTATTTTAATGTTAACTCTTTCACTGCCAGCCCAATAAAAACGGATTTCTTGATTTGCGTTGCTGTCAACGGCAGTGAATGGGTTTTTCACTTTGACGTCTATTTCCGTCAACAGTAGAGAATGTGTTTGATTTTCAGAAAGCGTAGAAATGAGGCAACTATTTGAGGTGAGCTGATGACGCGCCCGGAGATTAATTGGGGCACGGCATTTACTATTTGAGGAAATACCCCATCGATTGATTTTAGAGTTTAACGGAAAAAAAAAAAAAACACAAACGCGTTAGCACTAGCTGGCATTGGCATCATACAAAGTTATTTGATTTGTCCAAACGTGGGGACGCAACCCCCCGCTCATTTCACATTCAATACGGTCAGAGAGGAGCCGCGGGGTCACAAGTCGGAAGCGTCCGAAAACGAGTGGACCACTCGTGACCTTCCTGCCGGAAAGCTCCGACGCTAGCTTCTGTTCTATGTGCTGTGGAGTTTTTCTTTTTTCAAGCAGCCGCCGCTTGATAACATGAGCAAGATCAACTTGATTTGTCGACCAATGACATCGCAAATAAACATCCCGTCGTATACACACGCAAGGGCTATCACCTAAATTAGATCTACAAATAATCTCATTTGTGTATATATAATCCGGACTTTACGTATATATTAATGATTTTCAAGCCGTCGCGATGGTCTTAACGAAATGGAACTCTACCGATTAATCGCGTTTGAGTCTAAGCTAGTTGAGTATTACGCCGTGTTATGATGATAACAAAGGGTTAATAGTGTAGATCTTTGCTAGCATGCAAATTTGCATTTTTTTTCTCTCTTTTGCTTTCGAAACACAATTTTAGGTAGATTTGCACAATCTAATGAAATCCAATAGAAGACCAACTGCACCAAAAAAAACAATGGTATTTTGGAATGATGGGGCTAAAATATTCAAATTTGCCGATCAAACCACAACACGATAAAATACGATAGTGAGGATATCTTGGCCAAAGATTTTTTTTTTTTTTTAAAGCTCCAAAATCCTGATCTTTGCGCTTTGTTATCATATTTTATTGACATTATTTCTTTATATGATTGAGGTTATTTAGAACATATCCATATCCATATCCATAATATGTAGATTTAAAACATATCCATATTATTATTTTAGATATATATATATATATATATATATATATATATATATATATATATATATATATATATATATATATATTCACTCATTCCCTGCCAGCTATTTTCAGATCCTTCTTCATCTGAATATTTCTGAGAAAAATCGTACATTGACTCTGTAAATTAAAGACGTATAAAAACGTCTTTGGGATTGAATGAGTTCATCGTTGTGGGACCTAAAATTGTCCAAACGCTCAGAATTTCATCCTCTAAATAGCATCTTTTCAATGTCCTCTTCATTTTTATTGTGACACAATGTCCTGTTTGATTGGAGGAATGGAAATTAAAATGTTTTTTTTTTTTCATCTGATTGATGAATTGGCAAAATATTTGACGGATTAAATCGATTATTAAAATGAGTTTGCGTACAAATAACTGTGGATAGGTTCCACCAATATAGTCTGGTTTGTGAAAAGTTGTGACGCAGTCTATTGATTTGTGTCCACTGTCGTGGACATTTTTTCTGGTCTATAATGTTTTGACTCATTGGAGCTAGACAACTAAGTCCTAGTGTCCACAGTAGAGACTCTGAGTTAGATTTTCCAATGATGTCTCAATTATGATTGGGTGAGACAAAATGGACACAACAGTGGACATAAATAAATACGATGGGTCACAGGAGGACATTGTGATTAACTTCCTGTATTGCAGTGGTGGCCGAGTCCGGCCCTCGATAGCCGCAATCCATCTTTGTTTTGATGTTGACCCTCAAACAACACATTTAAATGAGATGTTTCTGTTGAGGGAAAAAAAATAAATACATTTTAAAAAATGGAAACTGGATTATGGCTCTCGAGGACCGGACTTGGTTACGAGTATTGCCGTATTGGATCTCATTTGATTGTGCCCGTCTATACAATGTTGTGAACTGGGTAAAAAATATCTCTCCAAAAAGGATTGGTCGCCATCTTTTTCCCCCCCTTAATAGCTGGAATGCATGATGTCCCTAAAGATAGCTTTTAACAGTCGGGATTGTGGATTAAACAACCTTGCATTTAACCCTTCTTAAAATGTGTTTAAAAAAAGGAGTAATTAAGCATGATTACATTTGTGAAGAGTGTGTAAAAAAATGACCACTGAGTTGTGTAAGGAGGGAAGGCAAATCAAACCACCATCCACATAAATTTGCCTCCTGAGCTGCACCGATCATCGTCCCCTTGCAGTCAGCATCCCGCGGCGGGTCCGCCCCCCCCCCCCGGACGCTCGCCGCAGCTGCACGGTCGCTACGATCAAATAAAAATACACGTAAAAAGCAGCAGACGTGAAGACCTCCCATTTTGTCACAGGTGTGAGGTAGATGAAGCAAGGGGGGGGGTTGGGGGTTCTTTTCAGGATTTCCTCCACCTCTGGGTCCGGGGTCCGCGGTGGCTTTGGGGCTCTTCGGGGGACGAGGACGAGCCCCCCAGGGGAGAGGCGCCGTAGCGCTCCTCGTCCTCTAGGGGGCCGAGGTAGGCCGAGGAGCCCGGGCTGGAGGCCGAGGTAGACGCGCGTTGGCCCTGAGAGCCTGCGGGGGGCGCCGGCGCCTTGTGGGGGCATTGGGCCACCATGTGCGTGATGCTCTGGCAGTAGTGGCATTTCTTTGGCTGGGGGGGCAGGTTACACTCCTTGGCGTGGTGGTCCAGACCTCCACAGTTGTAACAGCTGAATGGGTTTGAAAAAAAGAGAAACACAAAATGGCATTGCCAATGTTAGTCAACGTGTAGAATCGGGACAATAAAGGCTTCAAAATGAGAAAAACACAGAAATATTTAAAAGCGACCCTTGGTGATTATTAATGAATAGCTTTGAATAGAAAATATTTTTTATGTTATTTTTTTATTTACTTGATTTTAATATACATTTAGGAATGTTTATATATGTCATAGCAACTCAATATTTTTGTTTAGGTGTTAGTTAATTCCCTTTTGGTTTCTAATCAAAGCCACTCATTAGATGAATTATTTAATTTATACTATTTAAACATTTTTATACACAAGTTTATATTTTTCTTCAAGACGGTATTTTTGTTCAGGTGTTAGTTAATTCACTTTTGGTTTCTATCCAAAACTACCCATATTAAATAATTAATGGTGAATATTTAAATCATATTCAACTCATAATATTCTTTGTAATGTGTTCTTATTTGAATTAAATAAATGAGATTTTTTTAACAGTTTGTGTGAATGTAGATCATGACGTACATATTCGAAAGAATTGAGTTTAATTGAACCACTCTAAAATTTCACTTCTTTGTGTGTTAACAAACAACATTTGTACTTTTCAGTATATTTTTGGGTGCCTTGGCCCAATCAAGTTTAGGGAAACATCTTGAAGGGAAGCTAAAGGCTGGCTCTGCAATATTTACAATCGACCGCTAGATGGCGGTAGAACAACAGGATTCGAACTAATAGGCCGGTTAAAAAAAGAAAGAAAGAAAAAACATTGAGAACGTATACTTGAAAAATGTAAAGATATCAAGAAAACGCACGAGTGTAAAATAACATCACCATAAATAATTTTATCAACCTCAGCAATTCGGCTAAACAAATAAGAGGCATAAAAAATACCCCCAAAACTCAAATACATGTTTTCACAGGGGTTACAAATTCAATCTGAATAAAAGGCATATGGAGGGTTCCTTCATTTCAAGGCAGGTGAATTTCAGGGACCATAAACACTGCATAGGGAAGTGTGTGCATCGCAATGCGGTACAGCACAATCAATGACTCTAATCTCCATATGGATCTCCTTCACATTTCCTGTCGAGATTTGTGTGTGTGTGTGTGTGTTACACATCATTAGACTGAAGTCAACACACCCCTGCTAAAATGCCACGTTATTTTTTGCTACATGAAAAATCTTAACCTTTATAAAATCGCATTTAAAAAAATCGCTAGAAAAAAGTACTAATAGCTGCCAGCAGGGGGCCAATCCGAGTGACGTCAATAGGTGAGAAAATACCGACTACTGTCTGTCTTCAGTCCTTCCTGAGGTCCGGTCATTTGACCACTGACACTGGATCACCTGTCGCAAAATAGGCTGAATTATTCAGTCGTGTCAAATGACCTCCTACCGAAGAGGTGGCCCGCTTTTCCAGAAGATATTCAACAAAACTGGCGCCAGTTATCTGAAGGAGATCCATATTCAGATGAAAGTCATATTGATTGAGCCGTACTGCAGTGCGATGCAAATTTCGCCTTTGTGCTCTCCAGTGTTAACGCTGCAAAATTGATTTAAAGAAGCAAGCGCGTCAGGGCAACATGCTCCTTTCCATCACCATAACCATGGCAACAGTCATGTACTGCATGTGGAGCTACTGGCCTCAAAGAAAAAAAAAAGCTTTCCGCTGTACGAAATAGATCCATATATAGTTTTTTATTGTTATGTTAAGGCTAATTGAAAAAAAAGCTCCTAAACCTTTCAAATGAATGATATTCATTGTAGCAGTTGACAATATGAATGCAGTTCATTTGTTTGCCTTCAGATGGCGGTAGTGTGTCGGCGGTGCGTGCAGAGACCTTTTTTAGGTTGTTTTATTTGAACGTTTTTATTTGACAATTCCAGTGATCAAGCTGGGTTTGATTACTGACCGGTCTCCCTTTGGTTTGCGCTTCTGGAGTGGGACCTTCCCTTTGGGCCTCCTCTCGCTGCCAGCGCAGGGTCCCCCGCCCGGTCCGGTGACCCGCAGGGACTCGAGGCCCTTGCAGGACTTTTTGTAGGTGAACTCCACCGGCACCCCCTCCTTTAAGCTTCGGAAGCCCTCCATCACCAGCTTGCTCTGAGACAAAACATACACGAAAGGCTCAGAAGGACAACATGTTAAAATGATGACTTGAATCAATATTTTCTGAAAAACCAGCAATGACAACGGGTTTTTGTGTTAAAATTGTGTTAAAAAAAAAACTTCCTACTTGAAGGAACTCCAGGGGGTACACCAGATTTTAAATAACAAACATGCTAAAATCATTTAAAAATATTTATTGAATTAAATGTTTCAGGAAGATATAAGTTAAAAAAAATAATTAAGTTCAGTAGGTTATCCAATTTTTTTTTTTTATTAAAAACCCGGATTCTCCTCCATACTAGAATGGTTCCACCCAACTTGTCACTTGCCACCTCGTTACCTCGTCACCTGTCAGGTTAATGATTTCTTTCTGTAATTCCTAAACAGGATGCTTCATGTTTAATATTTTTCTGTAGACAAATATTTATAATTATTTATTTTTGTGAACAGGCTGACAATTCTTGTTTGTTTTTTTTCTGTGGGCAAACATCTATTAATAATTAAGCGAATGTTTTATTTTTGGGAACAGATCTGTATTGTAATCCCAAAACAGGAAGCTTTATGTTAAATATTTTTTGTGGACAAATGTATTTATAATTATTTTTTTCAGGTGTGACACTTAATATTATTTATTTTTGTGTTGTATGGGTGTATAGTCCAGTGAACTTGAACTATAGATATAATGATATAGATAACTAAATATAGATATGATGAAAAAAAGCAATACAAAGTTGAACAAAAATGTATTATTTTTTTAAATTTTAAGCAAAAGAAACTTAAATCACTATCTTATTGTTTAGGTTGTATTATTTTGAATATTCTCCTGAATAATAAAATAATTAAAGAACGTAAGAAAACCATTTTTCGCCATTTTTCGAGTTAATTTACCAATTATTGTTTATTTGGTGAGGTTGGGGAGAGATTTTGCATTCACCCACCTTTTCAAAAAGTTTACAACTCCTTGTTTAGTCATCGTTTCCCAAACTAAAAGTAAATATCTTCATTTGAATGACGATATAAGATAATCAGCCCATTTTAGTGAAGAACTGCAGAAATCAGAATGATTACTTTTGAGGGGCTGAAATTGAAGGATTTGGACAGTTTGAAGTTAAACAATGGTTGATTTGGTTTAAAAATCAATTAGTTGTTGATTAATCGATTAATTTTAACAGCTCTAATTAGTCGCAGGCCTATTTTGAACGCTGGGCCTCCAATGGGTTCGCATTCAATTTGCATTAGCATCTCACTCAGTAATAATATTTTTTTGGAAGATTCCCAGTTTGTTAGTTTAAGTCTGAAATGTGAGAAAACACAGACGAGGGTCCAAGTTTTGCATCAACCGCCGCGGGCGGGGGGGCTTATCTCCCATGAGCTGGCAGCATTATTTTTATCTTCTTTTTGCAGAGACGCAGCTTCCTATCCCTTCCCCTGAGAGGAGGATGTAGCAGCCATTTAATAATGTCCTCCCGCGCGTTCTATCTGCATGATCGCCGCTGATTGATTTAGTCGGCGTTGAGGCAGCCGACGATGATTTCGGTCTTCCCGATTGATAAAGGATCCGTGACCTTGGCGAACGGCGGCGTGGCAGGGGTAAACACCGGCTCACGCCGCCACGCGGGACGGCGGATAACGGCGGATAACGGCGGACAGCCTCTGCAAGCGCACGCGTAGTCGGAGACGCACAAAGGACGATGTCAAATGGAAAGGGAGAAAATATGCTCGCCACTGCTCCTCCACTATGGCCGTTGCCATGACGACGGTATGCTATATATGAAGTGTAGGGTCCTCGGCAGATGTTTTGTTCGGTTCAAATGTATGGCGAGGACAAAAACATCAACTCTGCTCATGTGGAATAATTATATGGCAATAATTAGATGGCAATTATTCCAAAGGAAACATTTGTTTAGGGCGTACTTTCTATTTTTTAGTGTTCTAGTTCAGTGGTTCTCAAATGGGGGTGCTTGAAGGAACTTCAGGGGCTACTCGAGATTTTAAATAAAATAAACAAACGTAAAAATATTGAATTGATTAGTTGTTTCGGGAAAATATAAGTTCATAAAACAAATGTTATGTTCATTAGGTTATTCAATTTCAAGCCAGATTGTCTAGAATGGTTAGACCGAATTTGTCATGTGCCACCTCTCGTCACCTGTCGAGTTAGTGGTTTAACATCTTTACTACGATCCCAAAAGTTGAATATTTTTCTGTGGACAAATATTTATTTATTATCATTTCTTTTTGAGAACAGGTCCGACACTTTATGTGGATTATTTTTTGTGGACAAATATGTATTAATAATTAAGGTAATGATTTATTTTGATGAACAGATTTCTACTGTAACCCCAAAAGAGGATGCCTTATGTTTAATATTTCCTGTGGATAAATATTTATTTATAATTTTTTTTTAGAACAGATATGACACTTAATATTAATTATTTTGTGTGGAAAAATATGTATTAATGACTAGGTTATTTCGCTTTGATAACAGATTTTTTATATGATCCAAAAGAGGACACTTGAGGTTGATTTTTTTTTTTTTTTTGTGGACCAATCAATTCAAATAAAGTTTAAAAGGGTCTAAAGTTGAATAAATCAGACATAGATGCTTTAAGTTTTTTTTTTTTTTTACTTTTACCCCAAAATGCTTCGCACTGGTTTAGGGGTACTTGGCTGAAAATATATTTCACAGGGGGCACATCACTGAAAAAAGGTTGAGAGCCACTGTTGAATTGAAACATCTTCAGACGTTTAAAAAAACAGTCAAATGTAACAGACAATGGAATTTATGAAATATTATTTATGCTGTATATGTACGGGTATATTTTGTGCATTGAAAAAATGATTTACAATAACTTCAACCCCACCAAATGTTTTTGTTTAAAATAGGACACTAATACTACCCATATATAAATATATAGGATATAAATAAACTACTAAGACCAATATAATAACAAGTTCTTTTCATTTGAAAAAAAAAAACACACACACACACACACATTCACACAGTCAGTCTTCAGAGGCGGGCAAAAGACGCAAGGGCGAAACTGATCAAGCGTCGGGCAAAAACCCCAAAACGGGATCTTGTGACTTCCTGTCAGTTTCAAGATCAATGCATAGCTGGGGGACGGCCGGATGCTTTTATTGCGCAATCTTCCGACAGGTGACGGCGACACGCGTATGAATTCGCCCATAAAAACGCGCATGGTTGTCTTGGGACTAATTGTGGCTGCCGGGCTCTCCAGGTCAAAGTTCAGTGGTTTGCCCCCCACCGCCCATAAAACAACAAGCCCCCCCCCCCCCGCCACAATGAGCCAGTGAGGAAGCCACACAAGCCTTTTTTTGTTCAGCGCTGCAGCACACAGGATGTGGAGCAGATCTTCTTCCTGTCCGTTAGCTTGGATCACACAAAGCTACGTCTTCGTCAAGGGTATGGAACGGCACCTGAGGCCATTATTGATAAAGATCCACAAAACTGATACGTTGCATCACATTTGTTAATGATACGTATTTTGTTTTTAGTTGGGTTTTTTTTGGGGGGGGGCAGTTGATGGGAAATAAATCCAATCTTGGTTTTATCACAGCTGCAAAATGTGTTACATAGAATTTTTACTGTTATATTTTTTAGGCAAAAAAAATTACCTCAGCTTACCACTTTTTAATCACACACCGAAAATTAAGTACCTTTTTTTTTTTTAGCCAATAGGGAAGTAAAACACCTAGAGCAAGGCCAACATGTGTGCCATCTAGTGATGAATGGTGATATTACAACTTAAAGCTACAGTCGACTCCTGCATATTACCGTATTATAAAAATATGCAGCTTTCGAGCAGGGTTGACACTTAAAAAATGTGAAGTTTTAGAACATTTACATGTGGTTACTTAATGATTTGTGATAACTTAATCAATATTTTCATAATCGTTTAGAGACCATGCCTAATTTAAAATTAGAGCCATCATTATGGAATATTCTTGAATCGATTTTTTTTTTTTTAACAAAACATTAATGCATCAAAAAATCTAATAAATTATATTTCTCATTGAAGTAAATTACAAAACAATTTTTTCCCAGTTTACTTACCAATTTTATTGGTAGCATTGTTTGGAGATAACCAAACAATGACTATTTAAAAAAAAAGTAACAAAAGTTTCGTTACAACATTTAAAATAAAGAAATAAATATTCAAAAATAATCTTAACTGGGCTGGAGGTGAATGAGTTATTCGATCACTTTGAAATATGGAATTTTATATTTTATCCCTGTTGGAGGTACTAGCACGCAGTATGAGCCATGTGTTGGACAGCGTATATAAAAATACATACGTAAATAAATAAATAACCACCTCGCGAAACGTAGCCCGTAATCGGAGCGCTGTCCTCCGGAACGACCTGGCGGGTGTCCCGACCCGCTCTGGAAGTTTACGCGCAGAGGTCGTGAAAGGGCACGGAGTGAGAGGAGGACAGAGGGAGGGGGTGGGGGGGGGGTGGGGAAGAGGGGGCGGGGGGAGCGGCTTGGGGAGCAGGGCGTCGACGGGAACGCCCCCAAAGCTTTCGGCGCAGTTCCCGCCGGGGAGCGGCTTCTGATCGGCGGGGTCGCGAGGGTGAAGCGGCTGAGAAATGCTCAGCCCGGGAAACAAGCCCCGCCCCCCTATTTTATCAGGACGTCAAAAGGTAGAAGCCTGGTAGGCCGACCCCTGTACCCCGGATCGCAAGCGAAGCGTCTTGGATGCCAAAAAGGAAAACTAGCGGCATTGTCAAACAAACGCAAAGCTGTGCGTTTCCAGCGCCATCCGCGCGCGTGTGGGAAGACGAAATCGATACGCCGGCTAGAAATAGCCCTCCTTTTCGCCGGCCGGGCCCTCGCCATCACCAGAGCCGCCAATCAATACAGGAAGCGGTAAAGGTGAGGGAGGGGATGATGTGGAAGCGGAGATGACCGCCGCAACCCCCGCCGCAACCCCCGCCGCTCCATGACGACCACCGACCGATTATGGGATACGTGGAGCTGCGTCGCGAGGGGGGGATCGTTAGCAGCCCGGCGCGGAGGCAAAGACGGAGAAAAAGGGGGACTCCGAACACCCGCCCGCAAAGGCGCCTTTAAGAAGCCGCAGCATCTTGTCATTAGCGTCCGTGACCTTTGAACCCGGCCCAACCCCCACATCCCGCACTTTAAAGCCTTCACGTTCCACTGCCTCAAATTAATAACAGCACCTGCCGTTAAGGCTCCAAAACGGGGTGGCGACTCACACTGCAAACGGTTTCTTTAATAATCGATTCATCCGGTAATTAGTTTGTCGATTAATTAATTAAATTGGAAAAAAAATGACAGCATCATAAGCACATCTGATTTAAATCCGATTTGAAATGTAGCTAGATCGTGAAATCCGCTTGGCAATGCTTGATAAGCCATATAAGGAGTGTTGTACATTTTTTGTACACAAAAAAAAACATTAAAAAGATTTATTTGTTTTTGCAAAGTTATGCAAGAAATATTAATAGCTATTTTTTGAATAAGTTCTTGATCAAATTGATTTTAAAACAGTTGCACCGGATTAAAAAAAAACAAACATTTTTTTTCATTGATCATACGTTTTTTAGATAAATGTTAGTTCCTATTTGAATTAATATTGATTAAAACTGTAATGTCCAAAATGGCTGAAAAGAAAACAAAAAAAAAAAAACATTTTGAAAAAAAAAAAGGATTTTTTTTTCTTTCTTTTGGGGCAATATCACCCATTCCTAGCAGCAACTAACGGTTATTTAAATAATTGTTTAATCAATCTATCATTGTGAATTATTTATTGAATCAGATTTTGAATCAGCTCTTAAAACGATTAACTGATGATCAAAAACGATTAATAATACATTTTAATTGTTAATACAAAAGATACCCAGGTCCAGTTTGAAAAAAAAAAAAAAACAAAAAAAAAAAAAAAGTTTGAAGATTATTATAAGCCACAATTCCACAAACCACAAAATGTTGTACCAGAAAAGTCCTCTAGCATAAGTGCTAACAATGTGGTGCACCATAGATGGGCTAACAAAGCTCCTACATCAATGTTATGGTTAATGATTTTCAATAGTACTTTTATATTTTCTAGACTGTTACTTATTGTACTTTTCAGAAATTCATTTTCATTATTAAAAAGTGTTGATGGCTGTTATCGGCTGCTTCCACGACTACTCGATACCTCCATTTATGGCCGGTATTAGTGTACGACCAGCCCATGTAATACTTATCACAAACCGTGGAAAAAAAACCCTGCTTGTTTACCTTTAAATATCGTAAAACTGAAGTCCTTTGTCGTTAGCGTTTTTATGATCATTATCAAGTGATTTTAAATAAAAAAGTTCTGTATCGTGACCGCACTAATATTTAATGCAAGGAAGCTGCAGACGGAGCAACTAGAACACCTCGGGCTTGTACCAATGAACTTTCTCTCACAACCACACTTGATGCATTATTCATTATGAATGGCTAATAATCAATACTCATTAAAAAATGAATAACTCTTGTTTGCTTTTTACACTGAATATTTAATACTTTGTTTTCAAATTATAGTGTGCATGTGAAAAAGAAGCAAGACAAATAAAAGGCATCGGTGTATTATATTTGTCTTTATTTTCTCAAAGTAACAAAAGTCATTTTGGGGGGAACTTTTTTGGAGCGGGTTCAAATGACTACAATGGATTTTTTTTTAAATATATATAGCAGAATTGTTTGAATAGAATTCCTTAGCTGAATAGGTGCCTAATTTAAAATGGCATTTAAATTCTGTCAGATTTATTCGATTAATCGACAAGTAATCGATTATCATATTTATCTATTACACGATGATCGTTTGAGTCGAACCAAATTAAGACATTTGCTTATTTGATGTTGGATGTTGTTTATTCCACTAATGCTAAATGAAATTGTATCTAATTATTTGATTATTGGATGAAATAATCAATAGCTCTAATGAAATGATTAAAAGGCATGGATGGGCATCGATACCACGTATTGGTGCCAATGCCAGTCTTATATTCCTGACAGTATTGTGACACCATCATTGGTTGACAGAAAATAAAAATGAGATGATTGGAAAATTGACAATTGCTTGCAGTTTTAGCATATGGGCCTGTTTTTATAATTATTTGTCATTGTCTTTTTCTTGAAGTTTATTGTATCAAATGCCCTAGTGGTATCAGTTCTTGGTATCAGATACTAGTCAAGGTTTGAGTTCTCATACTGATATCAGCGTGTACCGAACATCCCAAATTATTATTCATCTTGATTCTTATTTTGGACAAACAATAATATTTGTTGCTATTTCAGTTCTAGTTCATATTTTGGCATAATTGTATTTACTGCGTTGAAATGATGACAGCTGGAAAATAATAATAATAACAATAATAATAAATAGCGTTCTTAGAGTCCATATATGGGAAATAAACATTGAATAGATGATATTATTTCCCTTCATAAAAACGTTATATGTATTATATATGTTTATTACACATTTCACTCTATATATTTATCATTATGATTAATTAAAATATTCTGTCAATCATTCCCTGGTCTTATACGGACATTATATAATCCTATATTTCAGTAAGAAACAAAGCGGACTATATTTCAGCTCCACAAGCATCAGGAACACAATCGGTGAACTCCATGCACAAAACGCCCACAAATATACAGAAATAACGCGCAAAAATCCACGCCGCTTTTTAACTTTTCAAACTCCATGTTTTGCTCAAGGAAGACACATGACCACGTCTTTCTTCTTCTTTATTTTTGGGGGGGCGTGGCTTCAGGAAAGACAAAGGCTGACACGGCCTATCTGAAGGCGGGAAAGGGGGCGGGGCCTGCATGCCAAACGGTGACATGGACCAGAGGTTAATCTCACTAGGGGCCCACTTTAACCTCGCAGCACAAAAAAAAAAAAATAAGAAGAAAAAAATAATCTCTCGGGTCCTCTCCACCCGGGAAAACTTATAACACTCTCATGCATCCTGATTGAATACACACACTCTCGGGCGCTGTAAACTGAACACACACTTGGGAGGCTTCAGGCCCGCACACAAACATTTCAAACCGATTACCGACAAAGGGCAACACACACACACACACACACACACACACATGCTCACACCCACAGCCCTTCACCCCAGCCAACCCTCCTGTCTTTTTGTCTTTAAAGAAATTCCTTTTTTTCCGCCCCCTAAAGAATTCCCAAGGAGAGCGCGCACCCCTTCATGTCCCAGCGGGAGCTCAGACACACACATGAACACACGCACACACATACACCTAAAAGGAAGTGATCAGCTACAAGAGCCGAGATGAAGAGACCTCCCGCTCTCTGACGCACGCACACACACACACACACACACACGCACACTCATCTTTTCCTCCTTTCTGCCTCAGCAACACTTATATTTGCATTTTCTTTTCAAGACAATTACACTGATGAACAAAATATTAACCCGGGATGGCGTTTTGTTGGTGGAAACATATTTTTCCTAAACCGATGTCAAAAAACATCAACATCCATTTTTTGAGATATTTTAAGCTTTTGCTCTGAGTTTTGTTAAAGGCTTGCGCAATATGCATTTTACCATATAATTTATAGACATGACATTTCAGTGGGGAAAATAGCATCTGTTGCCGGATATAAAGCTTAATTCATAACTATTACAAAATATATTCCCACATTATATCCTAAATTATTGTTATTGTTATCATTACAAAAACATGATACGCTAGGGGAAAAAATGGGATTATAGTGTTCCTAGAAATACCCTCAATAACTGAAGCCAGGATTAAAGGATTGGTTTGTTTTTCGTTAAAAAAGAATGAATACAGAAAATAGATATTTTGTATTATTTTTGATAAATAAAATTGCTATTTTTGGGCTTGTCAGACTTAAAAGACAGAAAAGTCGCAAGGAAAGAGCAACAAACTCGCAATAGAAAAAGTTAGGGTCATTAATGAAAATCCACGATAAAGTCACAATAACCGAACCGTGATATAGCTGCAAAAAAAATAAATAAATAAAATAAAAAGAATGTTTACTTGCTGAATGATTTTATGGTCTAACTCTAAAGCTTAGTCTTTTTTAGTGATTTATTTTTTTCTGTTTGCAAACGGTACTGATCAAATCAATTATTGATAATCAATTTCTCATTTACAAGACTTGACGAAGGGGGTGGGGCATGAGTCAACCATGAAGCCACTGATTTTAGGTGGAAATCAAAATACAAATGCAGACTGGACCTCTGTGTGTGTTTCGTAAAGTTAATTTGTCAAGATGTCAAAAATGTAAAAGAATATTTCATTTAATTTGTGGAACAAGTTAACCTCACATTGCATTTACATGAGTCAAATCTGATGAAAATTGGAACTTCAATATTATTATATATTTCTTGTATTATTATATATTTCTTTTTTTTTTTAATTAGAGTTCAAGTGGAATTAAAGCTACTGTTTACTGCCATTTCTTAATGAAAATTATAGATCAAGAGGAATTAAAATGATTGTTTACAGCCATTATTTTCTTTTATTTGCCTGACATTTACTCAACATCACGTTTTTTGAAAGGTAAGGTACAATATCATAAAATTTAATATGGCGTTTATTTCGAGCTTGGAAAAAAAATAGACATTTGCATGTACACTGTGATTCGCTATAAGAAAGATTCAGGATACAAACAAGATTAAATTCGTATCTGGAGGTTCCATATATGAAATACCACAGATGAATCCACTTTTTTATTATTCATCCAATCCTTAGAGGACTACAAAATGCCCCGATAAGAAAAACAAAACAATGGTGCAAGCTAATAAAGTATAACTAATAAATTTGCATGTACAATGTGATTCACTATAAGAAAGATTCAGGATACAAACAAGATTAAATTCGTATCTGGAGGTTCCGTATATGAAATACCACAGATGAATCCACTTTTTATTATTCATCCAATCCTTAGAGGACTACAAAATGCCCCGATAAGAAAAACAAAACAATGGTGCAACCTAATAAGGTATAACTAATATCTTAGTTATAGCACAAAAGCTAAAAGTACGTTCCCTTGTTATCTTCAATAAAATTACAGCTTTTTTTTTCTGCTGACACCCTGCAAAAAAAAAAAAAAACCCGCCATGATGGCGAACACTCTTATAAATCACATCATTACCAAAACAAACGGACAAAGGAAACAGCGATTCCCACCGTAAGCAAATCAGGCAAACGGTATATACGAATGCAAACCACACGCTCCTCTCGCTGGACCTACTTTCTATTTTTAGAAACGCGGTCCATTAAGAGGACCGGGGCATGAAAGCCAAGCAACGTCGAGGGGGGGTGCGGCAAGTACGAAGGTGGTCGAGGATGATGGCCACCCCCCCGCCGAGGCTTCACGCCATTACGTAACATCACGGTGCGATTCGGCGCGAGACGAATAACCCCGGATTTGACGATGAGCGTCGCGGGACGACGGCGTTAAAGCGCCGCTGCTTCTGTCTCCTTGCCCATAAAACGCACACGAAAAAAAGTCAGGCAAATTAAAACTAAATGGCCAAACTGCCTTCCAGCATACTTTTTGCCTTCCCTTTTCCAATTTCCACTTTCAAAACAAGGCTGTAAAAGGGGCAATTGAACAGAGGAAATAGGATGGGGGAAGATTAGCTGACAAATAAGCAGATTGTACCATCGCTGCGTGAATTTTGCGCTGACACAAACACGCTACGGATGAGAAATTTATATGCCGTAGAAGCTCAATGCCTGCCGAAAAGGTCAAGAACTTCCCAAATTAAATGTTGCCGGCATCTTGCTGCAAAAGTCACAACGAAAGATGACAAAAATAACAAAGAAATAACATTAAACTGCACATATATACATATATACACAAATACATATTTTGTATGTATAAATAAGGCATAAAAAATTACAAACAAGTATATGGAAGAGGAAACATGTCATAAGGTAATAAGGGATACATCTATACATCAAATAGTGTGATGTAATGTGGTTATTTAGTTTTTAGTTTATATGTATTCATATGAATAGTTAGTTTGATTATACAGTAAGTACACTATGTGCATATTTTATGTGTTATAACGTTAATAGCGCTTTAGTAGGATACTAGGATACCATATGATATTAAGCAGTGTCATATTTATAGGGATATGTATGAAATCAATATATTTTTATGATTGTAAGTATGTTTATATGGATTTTTATAAAGCGTATATGTTATATATTGGGTATTTATACATAACAAAATCTTAATAAATCTCTCATGCACTAATCTGCTTACTACATGCTTAAATAATATTTTGCACTACACTATTCGCACCATTAGTTCTGTTGTTGTTTTATTGTTATTCTTAATGCTATTTATTTATTGCTCCATCATGGAATGTGGTCTGCTGCTCGGGGAAGTGAATAGATTCAGAATTTTATTTATTATGTGTGTGTGTGTGTGTATATTATATATATATATATATATATATATATATATATATATATATATACATACATATATGAATAGAAGAACAAGTGAAGATTTTGCTTCATGTTTAAATAATAGTATGCAAACTGGACATGTTTAAAGAGTCATTAATAAATTGACATATTAACTGATTTAAGTAATAGTTAAACTAGTTTGATGAGTTGCAAAAAAAAAAAGCCAAGTAAATGAAAGTAAGTAAATGACAAGTATTATACATTTGATCCATTAATGGTTTTCAAAGCCATTTTATTTTTATTTTAAAATCAAATCTTGAGAATTTCATCGCTCAACATAAAAATTTCTCTGATTTCTCTAGTTTCTCTCTTTAAATCCAAATATTTGCATCTTACTTTTGGAAAACAATGATCTATTTTTGCCGATTTTCTCACGCGTTAAGAACCAAACCAGTAACTGAAATTTTTTCGTGCGAGTTTTCTACAGTCAGTTGAAAATATTGTTAAGTTTTTTTAATAACAGTATGTATATCAACGCATGTTTTTTAATCCGATTGTTTGATAAATAGGCAAAATAGTTGACCGATTCCCCAGCACAACACAGCTGTTGCATTTTTTTATATGGTAATATTGTATAGCTACAGTATACCAAAATTGATACCTTTTCATGCAACATAATCAAAACAATACAGCTTCATACACTTTTCATAACACTAAACAGCACTTTAAACTTTCAATTTTTTCCAGCAACCTAGTGACTCAAAATCCACCATTAAATCAGAAAAACGAATATTACATGAACCTAATATCCATATTTTTCAAGTGCCATAAAGCAGCATTAAATGGCACGTCACCAATACCCTTATTATTTTTCCGCATCAAATTAAAACGGTGATTGATTTCTACAGTCTCCAACTCAACTTTTTTTTAACCAGCAGTAAGAGAAGAAATTAAACAAACACCTATTAGCTTTATGGATCATTTCATCTGCATTTCATGTCGCCATCTTACGAGCAAACCAGTGCGCCGGGTGAAACAAAAAGCACTCGTTTCAGGTCACGGACTATTCCTTTTCAACCTTCAAAATTCCAACATTGAAATTCAAGCATTTCCAAGAATTTCAAGCACCCGTGGGAACCCCGCAGGACCAAGTGGGAGACACTTTCTCCTCCCTTTGCAGGCAGGAGGGAGGAGGAGGAAATTACACTTGCAGCATGTGGCCAGGAGAGGAAATAAGGCGTGTTTTCGGCCCCCCCCTCCCTCCCTCCCAACAGGCCCGTGGACAACGCATGATCACATCACACGTTGCCTGATGCAAAACATCTGAGCTTGGAGTAGATGCTGTTATGATCTGGCTAAGCGTGTTTCAAGCGGCAATGTGTGTGTGTGTGTGTTACCACCTACTTGGTGCACAAAAACATCCAGAGGGGGGTCGACGGGGGTCCCCTCGCTGCTGGTCATGGAGATAAATCCAAAGCCCATGCGGACGTTGAACCATTTGCAGAAGCCCGATCCTGACCGGATGTTGGGTCGGGTCCGCTCCTCCTGCTCAGTGGACCTGGCGGGCCCTCCTGGAGGGGAAAAAAAAAAAAAACATATAGTGAGAATGAGGAAAAGACATGATTTAAATTAACTTGGAAGTGGGAGGTCGTGGGAGGTTCACTGACTGTCGTAATTTCCTAAACTAGCACTTGTGTCTTCCACGTTAAAGAAGCACGTTTTTCAAAAAGCCTTGTTAAAAGTTACCCCCCGGTTTTTACACGTGTTGCGGTCCTTGTGGGGACTTCTTCTGGCAGGTGTACACACATGGTGGCCGTGCTTTGGTGGCCCTCAAACACACACTTTCGCGCGCTCGTTCAAACGCGAACGCGCACGGGGGAGGAAAAAACTGAAGAAACGAGTGTAAACATTTAAAACTCGGCTCGCTCGTGTAAAAAAAATCAAATAAAATGAAATAAAGTGTGAAAGAAGGGGAACCTTCGGCCATGTTTCCCCGCGGACCCTCTGCGGCCAAGTTGCGGTCGAGAAGCTTGTGGAGCGAGCCAGCGTTGCGGCGGTCACCATGAATCCGACGTGGTCACGCCCGCGTCTCAGCAGTGGGGCTCGCATGGTGCGGCCTGCGCGGTTCGGCCGGGTGTCGGTGTCATGTCGGCCCACTGGCTTCCCTTCGAGCCCTCCGCTTTCCTCCTTTTAGCAAACTGCACCTCGGCTCTCTGCTAGCCCCCCACAACCACATCCCACTCTCACTCACTCACTCGCTCGCCCGCTCCCTCGCCTTCCCACTCTCTCCACAGACCCCGCCCCCTCGACCGACCTCCCGCGCTCCCATTGGTTGTCGACCTGGCTGTGGCCGTTGTCGTAGTGTGATCACGTGACCTAGGCAATCGTGTTGTTTTTTTCGCTCTCTTTTTCCACCCCCGTGGAGGAATCAAACCCGCAACTTTCTTTTTACGGTCACTCGTTAAGGTGTTTGCTTGTTTTGGGGCACGTGACTGGATTTTAAACGATCCGTTTGTTGGATTTGGATGGAGCAAATATGATGACACAATGAGGGTAGCGAGCAAAAGTTTCATACGTGCATAAAACGCGTGCAAGTCTTCCCTCGCTACATTGCGGTTTGGTTATTGCTGCTTCACTTTCGCGGAATTTGTGACCGTAACGTTTTCTATTACAAGTTTACACAGCTATTTTTCTTGCAATTTTTCTTACTTTTGAGCCAGACCAGACAAAAAAAAAACATATCAATTTCATTCATTAAAATATAGAAAAACTATGACGCATATTTTCATTTCTGATCATATTGACTCTAACCCTAACCCTTCCTTGATATTTTGCCTCCTAAGTCAGACCAGATTTAAAAAATCGATTTAATGTTTTTTTTTTTTTTTTTTTTTTTTAACAAAAATAACAAAACTCTAAAAAAAAAGGGGGGACAAAAGCAGAAAAAACATCAGTCTTTACTACAGGGATGGCAGTAACTGTGGGTATGTTTGGGGGATGTAACCTTGTGATAAACAAGTGAACACTATTTAATTTGACTCATGTTGCCTAAAAAATCTGAATTAAAAACACATTTTAGAAGTGCTATGATTAATCAAAAACTTATAAATATATTAACAAATCAACCAAATCAAGATATCTTTCCTTTTTTTCTAATTTACAACCGTCCAAATCATCTGACTTCAACTTCTAAACATGTTCAAATCATGTAGTCCTCCTTTAAAGTAGACTAATTATATTTCTGCTGAATCCAAAAAAACGTTTCTGTTTAGTTTGTAAAACAACGGTCAATAAAGTTTGTCTATTTTCTGACATGGTATGAACAACATCAGTGACTAAATCATAATCAATTGTGCAATTTGAAATCTGTTTTTTGAATGAAGAGATTGAAATTAATTTGATTAAAATTTCAACATAAAGCACACTCTGAAAGTAGCAGTCACCACAATAAAGAAAAAAATGAAAGATGAAGACTAAAAATATTAAACTTCAAATCACAAACATCTAGAATGTGTTTGAAAACCGAAAATCCTGTCAGAATTACAAGGAGCGGTAAGTAGATAGATATTAAATGTACTTACTGAGATAATTATGCCACATTTTTCTTAATGTGCCTTGAGTTAAGTATTTTGGTGGAAGTGAGCAAATAGTTTGGGAGAAGAAAAGTCTTGCTAACAGTCTTTCTTAAATAAAAAAATAAATTAAAAAAACATATACATATATACATAAATACATACATATATACCTACATATGCGTAATGGTCGCATCTCCAACTAACCCCTTGTTTTTATAAACTACATTGACAATTTGAACTTTTTCACTTCTGGGAAATAAAAGTCTCACTAGGGCCTGGTTTTATGAAAACAAATCATATACATACATATACATATATAGAGTATATATTTGTATATAATCATATTGTATACACACTGCATATATATATATATATATATATATATATATATATATATATATATATATATGTATACACACATATAATTATATGTAGATATATAGAATATATATAATAGTCTTTATAATTTGAACAGAGGAAAAAAAAAAAAAATATATATATATATATATATATATATATATATATATATATATATATATATATATATATATATACACTCAAATGTTTAAGCTCTCCAAAGCTAAAATATTCAAGTTATTTAAGATATGAAAGAAGAGAAAAAAGATTTGATTTGGTTTGTTTTGATTCACTCACATCTTCTGACCCCCCCCCAGCAAAAAAAAAAAAAAAAAAAAATCCAGTTCTAAGTACAAGAACCAAAAGAATGTGAAATCGTTAACCGGCAATGTATACTAAAAGGAAACAACAAGCAACTACAAGCAGTTCCTATTGCTTGTTTTCCTTGAACAAACTCTCTCCCTTAAATATCTCCTCCATGTTGTTCTTGAACTCTCGCAGAACGCTCAAGTCACCTCCTTGTATCTTATTCTGGTGGGCACTGCAGCGGAGAGCTGAACTCACAACTCTGGAATGCGACTGGAAAACCCAGAAAAACAAACGTGCTGAAAACTGTGACATTTTTCACCGCCTGTCATTTTTACATCAATCTCGGTACTGCACCTGAGGAAAAAAAACATACCAAGTATCGACTCCCTATGAGAGCTCCGTTTAGCCAGAATTGCATCTGGATAAATATCGTATATGATTAAATACGCTAACCTACTTATGAACTTTTTCCATCGCTACATTGGTCATTTTCGTGACTCACGAATGCCCCGAATTCCACAAACGCTTTTTTTTTTTTTTTTCTGATGGGGCAAATGAATCCAAGATGTTCTTAAGCTAATCTCGTATATCTTGTGAAAGAGAAAGTCAATGCGGAAATTGGATGAGGCCAATGTGGAAAAGAGGTGGGGAAACTTGCCATCTTATCGCCCCGTCTCCAACGGGGCTCCCAAGATGTGTGGGGAAGAACGGAGGGGGCGGGGACTGCAAGGAATGGCGAGTGGAACAACAACAAGCGTAGATCTCAAAGCCCGCCCTCCGGAATTCACAAGTTCAACCCGCCCACACGCAGTCAGGCCCCGGCCCCGGCCCCGGCCCCGGCTCGGGCCCGAGCCCGCCTAGGCCCGACCCCGGCCCGGCCCCCGACTAGCCGCGCGCGGGCCTTGTTTTGGAGGACGCTAGCCGCGGAGGCCAGACGATTACTGTGTGGGTCACAGGACTGGATACCAGTGTCACACGAGATCACCTTCTCGTCATCGCGCCGACGGTCGGGGCTAGACGTCGTTAAGGGGCGCTCTGGGTGGGCCTGCTCAACAAATGTGAATAAACGCATAGCGGGGGGACACCGACACAAAGCGTGGACGCAATGTTTGATTAGGAAGGTCATGTACGATGTGATATTGCTGGTGCAACGGGTCAAATTTCGGAGACCTTTTCGCACTTCGCGCGGTCTGTCTTTCTGTTGAAATTTAATATATAAGTTTTGCATTACTTTTAAAGTAATGAATACGGCAATATCCTGTTAATGCATTTACAACAACATAATGACAACAACATAGATTTTACTGTAGAATAACGGATAAATACGGTAAAATCCGAGGCTGCTGTAATTTACACAGGTATGCATTGTAATATTACAGAGTAACTTAAGACAAATTACTGTAAATTAAAACAGGTAATTAGTGTGAAACGCTGGTCATTTTTAAGTGTGCAATTAAATCACCCGATTTCCCAGTTTCTTCACGTGACACTAGCAAGATCAGCCGCAATTGGTCAATAGCTGAGCGTGATGTCATTTTCAGCAGACGGCAAGTGGAAAAATGTGTTTTTAAAAGGAATTAATTGGACAGAAATAACTTAGTCATCAAAGAAAAATAACATTTTTTTTTACAGCTGAAAATGTAAAATAATTCTAGCATCCTTTTAAATCAATTATGAAATCAATCTTACTTTTTTTTTGCTTGAATAAGGAAAATTGATGGCTCATTTTCATTTCATACTGAGAAATAGAAAAAAAATGAAGTGTAGGTCAAACTGATGGAAATTGGACTGAAAATCTAGATAAAATAAACTTGATTTAGTCTGCTGGCATCCATTTTAGTTCTTTTTTTTTTAATTCAACATCACATTAGAGCTGGTCACATTAACCCATGAACATTGTTGTTAAGAAACAAACACGGGATTTGCATATGTATTAAGATTTGCATCTTAATAAAGCACCATAAAGATGAGCTGCATGAAACATTTACAGCAAAAAAGGGTCACGGGCTTGCTGGTGCTTCGACACCCTGAACTGGTTGCCAGCCAATCACACACAAACAAACAACCAATCAGACTCACAAGTACACCTAAGGGCAGTTTTGAGTGTCCAATACATGTACTATGCATGTTTTTGTGAATGTAAGCAAAAATTGGGGTACACAGAAAAAAAAGCCATGTGGGCATGGGGAGAACATGCAAACTCCACAGAGAAAGCCTTGGGCTGGAATCGAACCCACGACCTCCACTTTTGAGGTGGACATGCTAAACAATAATCCAAAAGTAATTCAAAAGTTTTTCTCGAGGGTAAAATATAATTTATCCATCTATATAGCTAGAATTCATTACTTATTTCTTTTTAATTATGAATTAAATGCTACATACAGCAATGGTATATCTTTAGGTATCCACATAGTTTAATATAAAAGGAAGTATTTGATTCGTTTTAACGTTATGGATCAAATCTGTGCCAAGCCCCTTTTCAACGTTATTAGTACTTGTAAAGCCATTGCAGCAACATTTTCTTAAGTTATATAGCACCATAGGGATAAAGCGTATGGATCGAATTTTTAAAATGGTTCTCACCACACACGGTTTAATCTTTTAATTGCTTAACTTGCAACATGATCCAGACATAAAAGGCTTCAAAATGAACCCGGAGCTCGTAAATGAAAAACAACCCAACTGAATACATTTCCCTCCGAGCATTTTTTTTTTTTACTTAATCAAACAAGGTGAAATCACACGATGCATAGTGCTCCTATGTGTTTGATTTTAGCGAGCGAAATAAAGTGAGTTTCGGGGCACACATGGAGATTCCTGAGCTGCTTGACTACTATTCCAACTTTGGACTCCCTCACCCCAGTTAACCCGACCCAACCCCCACATGCATGCATGCATGCATGCAAGCAGAGAGGCAAGCCTGGGTAGGCTCCCAGAGGAAATGTGTCTTTTCTACCCTCACTTGCTGTCAATGCAGTTCAAAGGGGTTCATTGAGTTCGCCTCTCGCTTTTCATTTTTTAAGTGAGCAGGGGGGGTTGTTTTTGTCGCTTATTTCATGCATTCCAGCCACCAATCCTTCACCTTTCTTACATCCACCGAATGAGATGTGTAAATAGTTCGGGGGCAGAGCAGGTAGCTGGCTCCCAGAAGTCTGCTAATCTTAGATGATTGTTTTCCCAGGCAGAAATGGGATTACTCTCGCCATCATTTATTTGATCTTTTTTTTTTTTAATTATTATTTTAACAACAAGTCTTGGTCGTTGTCTCTATTTTGTTGAACGTCAACTTTAGACCTGTTTCTTTTCACAAAACTTTCGTTGTAATCAGGAAACATTTCACACATCCGCTCGGCAGATTTCGTTGATGATAAATTTGAATGAACGAATAATTTGCATACGTCTAGAAAAGCGCGCACGCGCCTTGCTTATTTGACCGTGTGTTTATCTCCAAAACTTTGTTGCGTATTCATAGTTTTTCCGAGCATATACTTTTGAAAGTTCTCCCGTTAAAACGTTTTAAAATACCACCTAACATTTTTGCAGGGATCTAAATGAATTTCGCAAAACTTAAATGGGGGAAAATCTCATTAGGTATTTTAAAGTTATTTTAAAGTTTTTTTTTCTCCAAAACCCGACTTTGACATAGATGCACTAATGCTATTAAAAGCGAAACATTAAAACTTTTCAAAAAGGCTAAATAGTAATCAAATAAAAATGAATGGGCGAAGGCATTATCGGTGACGTCATAGGATGTCGAGGGGCGTTTTAGGACAAACGGACGAGTAGGAGGAAAATGCGCACAAAATAACCACTTCCAGCCGACTAGATTTACTTTTCGTTTAAATTTTGGACTTTAAAGTTTGTTAAGACATCTTCTTAACGCCTCGCTTGGAACTTGACTTTCTTTCAATCCGCAAATGATTTTTGTAATTGTTTGCAAGAAGGGGGAGAAGGGGGAGTCCCTCAAATCTGTAAATGATCGATTACGGTCTTTCCGGTGTTTGATTGCTTCCTCAAAAATGACCTTTAAATACAAACGCGAAAAAGGAGGCTCCTTCTTGAAGAATTTCCCGTTTAACCGGAGCAACAATTTGTTACGTCGGAGCATAATTTATGAGATGAAGGAGACTTACCTTCAAGAGAAGGCGCCGACATTTTCCCTGCAGCTTTTTACGGAGCGAATAAAGGTGCACGAATCCGCTCGGACGTCCCAGTTGCGTTTTGGATTGTCCTGGCTGTCTGCAATTAAACACATTTTCCATCCATGAATATTTCATCGTCAAGTTGGAACGTAAGATGAGCGGGTTAGCGCTGTAACGTCGCTCATTTAATTTTTTTCTTTACAAAGGGACGTTTGGAATAAATAAAAATGTCATGTTTTTTGTTTGTTTTTACTTCAAATCTTCAAATATGAGTTTGGGTATTCACGGCAAAATACATCAACCGTGCCCTCTAAAGTACCTCTCCAGCTCGTTTTCCGGGATTTACCATTTTCCTCAAACAATAAGATAAACATTATCCTTGTTTTTTTTCCCAGAATGCAACTTAATTTCTGTAGTCAGAGTCTTATCGTGCATTTTAATTCCCCATTCATACTTCCTTTACACATTTTGTTCATCGAAGTGGAATTAAACGATGCAGCGCCCCCCACAGGTGGATTCAACAAAATTGCAGTTGTAAAGAAAAACCGGACTGTATTGCTAAAACAGGGAAGAAATGGTCAAGATTTGACATTTGCTTAAAAGTGGAAGCTATGACAAACCATCACCATGTGAAACATCAATGCAAAAATGTGGTAATCACGTGATTTGCTTCATCGCGATACTGATAACTCTTGTAGTAAATTCGAACGTGTAGTTGCATTAAAAATGAACTCATCACAGTAAGCAAAACCACGACTCCTGCTAACAGGTGATGTTTATAGTCCATATTTTCGATTCTTTGCTCAAAGACGCCACCTCATGGCCACTTTTTGAAAACAAATGTGTATTATAGTTTTAATAGTTGTCTTTTCTTTTTTTAATCATGTGGACTGTCGGATGCATAAATGTGAATGGACGCATTTTTCTTTATTATTATAATGTTTTGTTTCAAATTACCACTCTCCCAATTCTCCCAGCGTACTACAATTTCCTCTAAGATTCCAAAAACCCACATGCATATTTGGAAGATAAAATTCGCCCATGCTGTATGTGGTCGTTTTAAAATTCATGGACTACTTGTATTTCTACTCATAAAAAAGGTCGAAATAATAAAATACATTTTGCTTTAGTTGAATTCAGTGTTCAAAGTGTGTACACATTACCCTTTGGGGAAGAACCACCAAGCTGATGTCTCGCTGCTTACAAAAAGATGTTTTATTGTGTTTTGCTCCCTTTCAAATGATGACAATCAGCATATGTCAAGAGGTAGAAATCAGTGAATTTGTGGGGGATCACATACGCACACATACACACATCATCATTTGAATGTTGCAGTCTCATGAGAACTGTGCAAGCTGGAAAAAAAAAAAAAAAATCAATTAATAAATAGGTAGCCGGCGCCTCTTCAGCCTCATGACAGCGGCTGATTGGCTGATCTCGGTAGGCCCGCCCCCGCACATTAGCTTGCGGTTCTTTTCTTAAGTGCGGCTGGAGTTCTTGGAGGAGGAGGGGCACATACGTACACACACAAGGCCAGGGGTCAGCGGTTACTTGACCCAGGAGATTTTGAGACAGCGAGCGATGAATGCGTAGGTGTCGGCCACCTCCTGGATGACCTTGCTGGTGGGCTTGCCGGCGCCGTGGCCCGACTTTGTGTCCACGAGGATGAAGAGCGGGTTGCTTTGTTTGCCGCTGCGGCCCACCGTGTGCTGCAAGGTGGCGATGTATTTGAGCGAGTGGAGGGGCACCACCCGGTCGTCGTGGTCGCCCGTCAGCAGGAGGACGGCGGGGTACTGGACCCCGTTGTCCTCCGGGACTCGGATGTTGTGCAGGGGGGAGTATCTGTTGGGGTGGGGGGGACGTTAGTTGCCTCTTCCCCATTCGGGACATGTCTGGTCTTGATTTTGCTGCTTGCAGTACTCCCAAGGGATAGTTGGTGAACTTTCATGTTAAACCTAAAATGTCACTAGCTTTTACAGCTGGGATTTATTTACACTAATATGACCTTGAGTTGAAGGTCAAATATCATAAAAGTTGTCTTATTTCAAATCTGAAGTCAAGTTTAGAGAAGTTCAAGTTCAGACCACCTGTAAAACTTAAAGTGCATTTTTGGTTTTTTAAATTTAACGTGCAAGATTGATTATTGGTGCGTTAAAAACAATTTAAAGATTAGACAATGGAAACCCATGTTAGCCAATGTAAACGATGACAGAATTTTTTTTTTTTCTTAAGTATTTGACCCCCCCCCCCCCCCAAAAAAAAAAAAAACATGATTTTTTTTTGGGCTTGAGTTTGTTAGATCATATATCTTTTGTATGAACCATTTTTGATTTGTCTTTTCATTTAAAGCAAAATGGACTGCACTACTTGGCTACAGCCACCAGAGGCACTGTTGATTCACTCAACTTAACATATTCTCTTTCTAATATTAAACCAGTATGAACTACATTTTGAAATCAACACGATTTTTTTTTTGTCTATGACTCACTTTATGCTAGCCATTTTCAAAACCTTCTTTACCCAAACACTTGAGAAAAAAAAGAAGTACCTGTTATTAAATGTCTCCAAAACCCATATTTGGGATTGAATGCAGTAAGATTTCACAAATTTTCTGTCCATTAAAGGGACATTGTAAAACTGCAAGATTGAGACAATTTTTTCTTTCCAGACAACAGGAAGTGCTTAAAGTCATTAAGAACACATTTATTTGAACGTTTTTGAAATTCATAATCATTTGATTTATCCCTTTTTAATGAAAAACGGTCTAAATCTTACACAGTGTCCCTTTAAGGACAATACTTTCACCCTAGATGTACTTTGACTACATCTAAACTTTTTCAATTTTGTTGTGCGCCTGTACAACGACAAAGACATTCTATTCCAAGTAACCACGGCAACAAAATCTGAAAACTACCAAAGCGACCGCGTGTTTCACTCACTTGATGAGCCACTCAAACTGGTCTTTTTCTTCCGAGCAGCCGAAGTCGGTGGTCCAGGCGTGGCCGATGGTGAATTTGTGGAATTTGAGCATGTCCATGACGCCCACCTGAGCGACGGCGCAGCCAAACAGCTCAGGCCGCTGGTTTACGCACGCCGCTGCGTGGGAGGGAGGACACGTCACCAACAAAGGCGGTGAAAGGGAGGACGTTGTTTTGTTACCGCCGTACCTACGAGCAAGCCGCCGTTGGAGCCTCCGTTGATGGTGAGCTTGGACGGAGAGGTGTACCCCTCCTTGATGAGGTACTCGGCCGCACATTGAAAGTCTGTGAAGCAGTTCTGCTTGTTGGCCAGCATGCCGGCTAAAAAGAAAAAATGGTGCCAGAGTGGGAACAAACAAATCATCGTTTTAATATAGAGCCGTTTTTGCCGTGTGAAGTGTAATGGGCATCATTTATTTATTTTCTCTTTTAGGCTTCCCTGTAATCTGTATAAATGTTGTAAAAAGGCAGTTCAAAATTATATATTTTTTTCTGTTAATTTTAAAAATGACACACTTTTAGTTATACAATTTTTATAAATAAGTGGTTCACAAATGGGGGTACTCGAAGGAACTCCAGGGGGTATTTGAAATTTTAAATAAAACAAACATGCAAAAAAATTGTTTTTTAACTCATATATGCTGGTTAAGGGGTACTTGGTTGAAAACATATTTCACAGGGGGTACATCACTGTAAAAAGGTTGAGAAGCACTTTTCTAATTTATAGTCAGGTCTTCTCTTTCCTGGGGGGATAATTGAGAACCACTGATGTAGTGGCATGAAAAGAACATAGACTCTTCAAGTCTGCTGACCTTTGTGCCATGTCTCGCCATACTCCCCTCCGCCCCGGATGTTGGCGACGGCCAAGACTCCGCCCAGGTGCCGCACAAAGATCAGTCGCGAGACACTGTAGCTGGGCGTGATGGAGATATTGAAGCCGCCATAGCCGTAGAGGAAGCCCGGGTGAGAGCCGTCCAGCTTGATGCCCTTCTTGTGAACGATGAACATTGGAATCTGAGTGCCATCCTTGGAAGCGTAGAAAATCTGGGCAAAAAGCAGCAAATGACAGAGACGGGTATGAGAAATGGAAACAGCGGGTGTGGAACCTCTATTGACGCCACCTGGGTTGTCTGGTAGTCAGATGGGTCAAAGCCTTTGACTGTGACTTCTCTGAAAATGTGGGGCTGCAGAGGCTCCTTGGTTAAGTCGCAGTGATAAATGATGGCTGAAAAAGAAAAGACACGATTTGTGGCAAAAATGATTTTGCTGGAGTATGTGATATTGCTCTATCACTCAAATCCAAATGTAGGTTGATTTCTTATATTTATATCTTCACAACAGGCAGTTAGGTGTGTATTGCTGACTTAAACCCGAGGCATGACGGCTTTCACTAGCATAGGTAGAAATTCTCCCTCCAATTCTCCCTCCAGATCAATCCAGACTTTAAAAAAACACTCTTCAGAGTTGAACTTAGTTCAATTTTACCTGGCGAGAGGAAGGAGGTGAAATAGTAAAAGATTTCCGAGTCACGCTTCCTTCCTGTGAATCCCACCACGGAGCCCACATCCAGAGGGAAGGTTCGGACCTCCTCCCCAGAGCTGAGACGATACATTTTCAAGACATTCTTCACGTCGTGCAGGAAGCACACAAACAAGTAGCAGGAGTATGTGCAGGTGGCGAATACTGTGAACGCACAACGCACGTCAAGTCAACCAAATAAATAAGATTCCGAGGTTTAAAGGCGAATGCTGCCGCGCGCCGCTCACCGATGACGTCCTTGTCATGCTGAGGGATGAGCTCCACCCACTCGCTCTGCGCGGGCGAGGCAAAGTCAATGTTGATGAGGCGGTATCGCGGGGCGTCCAGGTTGGTCTTGAACGTGAACACCGTGCCTTCGTTGGTTACGTACTCATACTCGGCGTCAAAGTTGTCGATGAGCTTCACCCACGGCAAAAGTCCTGGATTTGCAGAGGATGGCAAATGACGGCATTATGAAAATTTTTTTTAAAAAATTTGAAGGGCAAGCAAATATATGATTATGGGAGTCTTTGATTCTTGTTCTTGGTTACTGTCGCAATTTATTAATTACATGGGGCAAAACCACATAAACACTGTATGGTATCAGTCAAAGGTTTGGAAACACTCGACTACGCTTTGACCGGCACTGCACATTGAAAGTTCATACAGTAACATTTACCTGTAATTCCCTGAGGGGTCTTCTTGAGGTCACAATACCACAACCTGTTGACAGGATCACAGCCTTCCCTGATGGACAGCAGCACATAGCGCCCATCATCTGAAACCTACAAAGAACATTCAAACATTTGTCAAGTCTCAGTGAGGAGAAACAAGAAAGGAGAACACAGATTTGGCATCATTTGGGGGGGGGGCAAGTAATGACCTCTGCTCCACTCATCCACTTAGGGTGTTTGGGAAACTCAGCACACAGCACGTCTTCAGACTGCGGTGTTCCCAAAATGTGAAAGTACAGTTTCTGGTTCAAGTTTGTGGAGGTCTCCGTGCCTGGAAGGGCATTTAATTTGTGTGAATTTGCAACCCTGTCTTTATAATCTTTTTTTTTTTTCCTGGTAAGATGCATCTTATCCTCACCATCACTTTTTCCCTCTTGCTCGGGGTAAGAATTGTAGAAAAGACCCTTCCCGTCGTGTGTCCAAGACATGCAGCTGAACTTGACCCGCTTCAAACGGTCCTCAAGAGGAACAGCACCTTTCACCCGCAGGAAGTGCATTTCCACCCAGTCGGAGCCACTGGCGCTAGTGCCGTACGCCAAGTACTCTCCATCTTCCGAGAAAGCGTAGCCTCAAAGATGAAGAAAAAAAAATGTGTGAGTAAGTTTGTCTCAGAAGTTAATTTTAAGAATTTAGCTCTTGATTGGTACCTTGCAAGGCGACTGTCCCATCGTCAGAAAATGTGTTGGGATCCAAAAAGACAGTAGGTTCTGCATCCAAGCTCTCCTGCACATACATCACACTCTGGTTCTGGAGGCCAGTGTTGTAGAAATGGAAGTACCTGGAGATGACCACAAATGGACATTAGAGCAAGACAACCATCAACTTCCTTATAATAAACCCACAGAAAATTAGTAATGATTGAGGTTCTGCTATTATCAGCCATACCTGTTTCCTCTTTTGAAGGGACAGCTGTATTTAGGATAGTCATACAGTTCAGTCATGCGCTCTTTGAATAGATCCCGCACTTCGCAGCGCTCCAAGAAGGGCAACGTGAGCTGATTCTGAGCAGTGACAAACGCCTAGGAAATCCAAATAAATGATTTCCCTGTTAAACCTTCTAAAACATAGTTTTGTCTATTTGAAGAATCAGGCGTAATGACTTTACAACTTTCAATGAGTGCCTAAGCAGCAATTATGAAATTTGTAAGATGGATATTGGATAACAGTGACAGATTTGCTTTATAAACAATCTTTATTTTTACCTGCGTCTTTTCACTGTCAGGGTCCTCCAACCAGCTATATGGATCTGGTATTTTGTAGCCATGATAATCGTCCACCTATGACACACACACACACACACACAAAAAAAACCTCTTTTCGGAATTGCTCGTGATCACACATTCACATTTAGCAAGGGACGGTCTGTGTTTCTTCCTGAAATGAAACTGCATTAGCGCGCTAATGGATGTCAACTTCGCTTAGCCTGCTAAGCTAACTAGCATGCTAACAAAAGAAGCCGTTTCCTTCAATGAATTAAACAGCACAATAACAGCAGTCCGGTTGATTAGCACGCTAATAGCCAAATCGGGCTAACACACCCTACTTACAACTGCATCGTCACGGTAAGCGGTGGGGTATTGAAATGCCATTCTGGACGTCACTTTTCGGAAGTTTCGTAAGAATATAAATTGGCCCAGTGCTTTAAGTGGGTATTTTGATATGGCTCTCTGGAAGACGTAGAACATGAACTTGAGACGATTAAAAAAATTGGCACAGGAGAATCGCTAGAAGCTTCGGTATCACACGGCTGCCAACGAGCACCGTCAAGAGGTGACTTCCGCCCGCTTGGGCTTGAGTAATAATTTAGAGCGCCCCCTGTCGTCAAGAAATACATTGCCGCAGTATAAACGCAGCGAGTCTTATCTGACAATATTGTTGGATTGTTTTTGCGTGAATTTGGAGAAAGCGAAGACGTTGTAAATCTATAGAAATAGAAATCAACAATATATTGACGCAAGGCCGGTGTGAGATCGGGGATTTTAACGACGATGGTGGAAAAAAACAGGCACTTTGGCATTAAAAAAATCCGATGGGTCAGACGGTGAGACATCACGAGAGAATTAAAAATGAAAAAATCAATGGAGTTATATTTTGTATATTAATAAATGGATGGGTGGATTAAAAAAAAAGAAACACCCATTTTGTTCACTGCTAATTTTTAGCTGGGTTATGGCTGAACTGGGTCCTATCCCACCTGCCATTTCTTTGAATCACAATTCCAAATACTCAATCACTATTTAAATTGTGTCTACATTTCGCTTTTTATTTTCTGAAACAGTATGTCACATACCAGTACTCATCCTTGCGCACTCACTGATACAATACCAAGCTCAAAACTTCAATTCACAGTGACAGATAATTCAGAAAAATACCTGATGTTGCAGTGTCACCGCAGCGGGAAAGGAAGACAATGTCAGACATTTTTTTTGTTAATTACCTATCAGTATACTTCCTATTCTAAATAACCAATACCTTGAAATATGGCTGATAATGAACTCCCTGCCTGCGTTGTTTATTTCAAACAGTTTACCATGGGATGAGAGCAGTTGTAAATGTTGACCTTTCCACCTCTAGCTAAAGGCTACGTGGCCCCACTGGGAATCTCCATCATCAACTCTTATCTACGTGACAGAAAAGGAGAGACCTCAACCTCTGCGTCCTCTTTCTTTCTGCTCGTCTCCACCTTCCCTCGCTTCCGTCCGTCCGCGGCTTCCTTCCTCGCCTGACTTGATCAATCAATCTTGATTTGGCTATAATTATCACTGACGCCCATTCTTACACAAGACCGATCAGCATTCAGATAAGGCAAAGCGAAGCCACGTAACTCGAGGCCTTGCGGAAACAAGCCGAGCACTCGGAACTAAAATAAATGTGACTCATATTCTTAGAAATTGTCTTTTAACTAGGCGCGTCGTCGGCCACATCTAAGCGAAGGTTTCAACCAGCCGCAGAAGCGTTTCATTGGTTTCTTCACAGTACAGATAAGACCCTGGAAACAGGTTTTCATGACGTGCAGCCCGGTCAGTAAAAAAGGAGCACATTGTTTGCATACCACGACTGATCAGACTGTCAGATGTCCCTTGGCGCATTCCGCATGCTTCTTACTTTCATATTTATCATCACACGCGGCATATTTCAGAAGAGAAGGTTAGTCGGCGCAAAGCGAAAGTGAACGGCGGAAGATGGAGGGACGTAATGCGATGTATTTTGCCCAAGTTGAGGAGTATTAATGGAAATGCTCAAGGTATGTTTTGAGACAAAGGGTGGTCCTGGCCTACACCCAATTCTATTCTTCTGCCCCTACTTAAAATCAGGAATACCCCACTATGCAAAGAGGATGTTTTCCTGTCCGCCTCTGTCGGATATGGGTCACGGAAACCATTGTCCTCTAACCAGGGGGAGACAAACGCTGACATTTTGAATGAGTGTGTTTGCGTTGCTTATTCTCATTCAGTGAGTAAGTGGGGGAGTATTTCAGTTCTTTTGACATGTCCAAGCGTATGAATTAAAGCTCCTCCTTCCTCGGTTTTTACGCCATTATCCGGCGTCAACAATGATGGGACCCCCACGCTACCTCTGGGCCTCATCACAGGAGGAAGCACCTGTCTCAGCGGTGGCGGATGAAGAAGGACGACCACCTGTTGTGTAGGCGGGGGTCATCACAAGGTTACCACTAACCGCCATATCAATTATGATTCGATATATGATGATTCTATGCTTAATTCCTTTTGAAGTGATCTGTTCTGCACAAGAGAAGGAATGTATACCTTGAGGTAAAATAAATATTTTGAAAAATCGTATCCTGAACTACGCTAAAAAATGTGTGTGACAAGATGTCGTGTAAAACAATGGCTCTGTCTTGATGAAAAAAATAATCAAAGCTGCTAAAAAATTGGTCCACTTTGAAAAGCTTTGTAAAAATGCACAATTATGGTCAAAATGATAATCGCAGTTACTGTGGTCAATTTTGAAATCACGATTATTAATGACGGTTATTCATCATGTTTGGTCAAACATGTCTACTTATTGCCCTTTTTTAAAATAAGTAGTATATAAAAAAATGCATAAGTAGTATATAAAAAAGGCTTCATGACTCGATACTTACAAATAATAATAATAAACTAAAATAAATAATACAATAAATAATAATTAACGGCAAAAACTTTGCAGTGTCCATTTTGTCTCAGCAAGACAAAATTATTGAAGTCCAGCCAAACAAATAGCTTTCTGATTTTTTCTTAGTGACAAATTTAGTTTTTTTATTGTTTTTTTCATTTACAATGTACAAATTCAAAAATAATTGAATTATAAAATTGCACTAAAGAAAAAAACCACAACAAATGACCGGTTATCTCACAGTCACAGCAATGCAGAGCAATAAAATAGATCAAATTGTCATTCCTGGTCATGTCACATGTTTGCGTGGCCATTTGTTACTAGGCAGAATTTATAGGGCTGCGGAAGCGGACTCAAACAAACCCAAATTCCAATGCAGGATGTTTCTTTCACATCGGAAAAGGAACTACAATAGTCTCTTGAAAACTATAAAACATATTTGCGTCGATATTTAGACCGTTCGAGATCAAACATTATTGCTTAATATGCACACGGACATCTTGGATTCTTGAACATCTCTAGAGAGAACAAAAACGAAAAAAAAAAAGAAATAGATTCTCACCTCTTGGATAAAATTCACACAAAAGCGTTGTAAACAAAACACAACTTAAATGCCTTCTGTTGTACTATAAGCAAAAATGACAGCTCCTCAGCTAAAAACCTATTTTAAGTCCTTCCTTCATTCTAATAACAGTTGTCTGAGGGGCGACACAACAATAGTCACGGATGCTTTTAAGTGCAGAGATCACAGAAGACGGCTTCCTGTCTGTTTGTTTCATTCAACTGTTATTAGCCACTAAAGGCCGCGGTAACAGTCTCCGCTATGTCCTGTGTGTGACGTTGTCTCGGGTCAGAAAGACCTGTCCCATCCGACGTCAACAGGAAGTGGGAAATTATTACTCGTCCGATTGGGGTTTCGCATGCACAGTAGCGATGGGACCGCTTCATTATGCTGATATTTTGCTGCGCAGGGGCTGTTGCTAGCATTCGGCGGAGTGTCTAGCATAAATAAGACCAGAGAGTAGTCTGATTACTTTTTAAAGACAATTTAATCGACATAAATGGCTCTGCATATGATGGTGCTGAAGACTGCCGTTCCTACTGATCACTTTTTAACAAACCAGACGGTGTGTTTTGTGGTTCGAGCGTCACATTGTCTCATTGACCAAAATTCATAGAGTTTTGTTAAATCTAACATTTTATATTTGCGTAAAAAACATGTTCTCAAAAAAAAATCATAAAAACTGGTAATTCATAATTACTGTAAGTGGAAATGTATTATTGGGCCTTGAGTGTTTGTAATTGTTTTTGTCTTTTTTGGTAGGCAAAAATACATTTAAAAAACAAAAATAAAAATCTAAAATATTACACACTCAATAGGTATAGCTGTACAGGTTTGTGCGGCGTTTTGGTTTTCAAGATGAAAAAAAAGATAGGTAAAAAATTAGTGGATAAGACAAAGACAGTTTGCGTACATTTCAAAAATTAAAAATAAAAATTAGGCCATACACGACATCTGACATGAGATGTATGCATTTTGAACAAATCTCAGCTACAACTGAGATCACAAAAGTAAGATTGAGATTACTGACAGATTTTGCAAAAATATCGTCTCGTTCTCGTGGACACACTGGATTTGTGTGTCATTCCATCTCCAATGTACAATACCGGTATTTCATATGTCATCCAGATTGAATAAAAAATGTGGTTTTGAATCAAGTGATATAATGAGCATGAGCATGTATTTACTTTGTTTCTTTGAAAGTGTGTTTGTTTGACTGTTGTTATTTCATTTGTCGTATAGGGCAGCAAAACCTTCGGGCCCCAGTTTCTAAGGAAACTGAATAACAGCTAAATTGTGAACAAAGCTTCAAATTCTGCCCGATAAAAAGTGGCGTTTAAACTTGTGATGTGACCAGTAAAAATATTCCCTACATCTTCTTTTTTTTTTGGTTCCGTAAGCGTGTCCTTGCAATAATTCCATAGCCAAAGAAGCTATGAAATGCTCCCGGCCCCCAACTTCCACCAAGGTTTTGTGGAAAATGGATTACAAGATTAGATTGTGTGATGTCGCGCGTAAAAAGTGATGAAAACTCCTTGGTTGAGCTAACGCAACTGTATCGCTTCAGTCATATGTCAGACAAAAAAACATTACGAGCGCTACAAGAAGAACCTGCCAATTAGTCAGAGTGCAAGGGAAGTTTGTCATTGTTTGCGCTGATAACGTTGAAAGGAAGTCAGAGACGGTCGTGTTGCTCAAAGACAGACTGCTGAAAGATGGGAGGATAAAAAAAAAAAAAAAACACTGTTACTTACAGGTGTGGGCCACATGCATCATTGATATTTACATTCGCGTTCAAATGCTGGCATGAAAGATATGGCGTCATGGTTGGAAAAATAAAAGATGTACAATCACGGTCTGAGTGATTTCTATCTTGCGTTCTGGCATCGTGTTTTCCTACTCGTCAAACCAGCCGGGCTGCCCACGCATAAATGCCATAGCAGACATAGGTTTGCCCTAATTTGGGAATGTATGGTGAAAGGTCGAAAGAAGCTGTAGTCAGTCCAATTTGGGTTCAAATTTTTCTTTGGATTCATGTGTGTGTGGTGTTGTTTTAATCGATATGTGTTACGTGTGTTGATTATTCGAGACTGTTTGGGGCACAAATTCAGATTCAAATGCATGTGTGGGTTGGGCTTTCTATACTATCAGTCATAATGGGCACCTTTGCACCCCAAACATATAAACTGTAGAGTTCTGTTTAAGTTACGTCAGAAGCACCTTTGCAACGGAACTCGGTCATAAACAGATGACTGTATTATCAAGTCAAAAAAAAAACGTTCTTCTATTTTATCATCATTGAGGAACCAGGAAGTAGCCTGCTCACTGACAGGCAGACAGAAAAACAAGGTATAGTTTTTTTCCTTCTGCACTAATGGGTGGATGGAATTTGTTGACACGTTAACAAAAGAGCATCATTGTACTTGGGAATGCAACTTGTAACAAAATACAAATGAAAGTTCATTCATGTTCTAATTCATTTGCTCTGAATATAAAAAGAAATCCAGACTGTTCCAGTCACGACATTAGATTTGCTTATCCTTTTAAAAAAGCAAAAGCACTTACCCTCTGAAGTCTCTTTATTTGAGAATCACTCATTTAGCTAAATTAGCTGGGCAGTAGCTGGGCATGAAGTGAGTGCAGCCATTCCTTTATGTTTACATAATTTATTAATAAGGTAATTAACAACCAAATTTATGTGTACATGTGAATGTGGTCTAAAATTCTGAGTTCTTTTAATGATAGGAATACAATTATACGGTACTCTAATGTTAACATTCTATACATACACACACACACACACACATATATATATATATATATATATATATATATATATATATATATATATATATATATATATATATATATATATATATATATATATATATATAAAACGCTACAGCAAAGGGAATATTGAGGCTACTGTAAGTAAAATGACAAAAGTAGACCCTTGATACGCTTCAATATGTCCATCATCTGTTTACCTCCGTCTTTGAACCTCACTTTGCTTTGGGTGGAAAAAAATAAAAATGGACCGGGCAGTGAGTGTAAAGCTTTGCGTGCAGACGGATATTACCCTTTTAAAAGCAAAACAAATATGCGTGGCGAGGTGCGCCCTGTAATTTGCCTGTTGACATGTGCACTTACAGTGGGGCTCCAGGACCCTGTTAATGACTAGGGCAGGTAAGACATGGAGACAGGTGGAGGGCAGTGCCGTCTGACTGCTCCCGAGAGAAGAGGGAGAGAGTGTGTCTGCGCTGGCTGCGTGATTGTGTAAAAGTGTCACAGACAGACACACTGGCACCTGGTGATGTCATCCGTGTTGTCACCGGGCGCCTTCAAAGTTCCCCCGTTTACAACACGCCATTCCTCGAGCGGTAAAGCCTTGAATCACACTGCATTGTTCGCCTCTCGTCCTCTTGCTCAACAACAAATGACGACGCGGCATGCCGCTTCTCCAAAACAAACCTCGGCAGGAAGAAACCATGTGGAAGGCTATCATCTTAAGGCGGACCTGAGAAAATTATGGCCTGCGGGCCAAATCCTTGACTGGCCCTCAGTCTTTTTGATTTGAAGAGAAAATTAAAAAAAAAAAACAAAACTATATATATATATATATATATATATATATATATATATATATATATATATATATATATATATATATATATATATATATATATGAGGGAACTTGTTCCATCTGACCAAATAACTTATATTATTATTACTGTTGAACGTTTGTAAAATGAGGATAGCAACAAATTCAGAATATAACAAGTATAACAAAAATAAGAAAAACAATTTGCGAAGTACATCTACATTTGATACCAGTTTTAATCGAGTGAAATTTACACCTGGATTTACTCTGAATATTTTTGGACTTTCTTCCAAGAGTAAATTTGACCACAAAGTTTAATCCATCTTACACAAGGACCAAATTTTGTCTTTTTAGAGTAAAATATTTTGAGGTGTAGTTTAGTTAAAGTTAACAACAACAACAACAATAATAATAATAATAATAATAATAATAATAATAACATAGACTTAAACAGACACCAAACATTGAGTTAATAAAATGGATAGATTGATGGATGGATTAATGAATAATAATATTTACTTTGCCATCAAACTTGAATGCATTACAATTACCGATTTATTTAGTTTTAGCAGCTGCTGTTGGGCAAAAACATCATAAGAGATGTTTTGTTGAAATTCAGATTTTTTCAAAGATGTACACAATTGGTCAGTCCACACATTTTTGATCAATCTAAAGTAAAAAAAAATAAAATGCTTGCAAATTTCCTCGATGCTATGCAAATGATTGAACAAATGTTCTATGTTAGGCCTCTCATGAAAAGTCATAACTTTGGAGATGCAAATATTGCTCCCAATGTCTGCCACTGTATATATTTATATCATTGATTTAAACCACTTGAAAATGCTTTAATCCTCAAACAAAATCCTCTTTATTTTCCATGAGAACAGATCGCTAGTCATCAATGTGATAACGTTGTTCCGAGCCCAGCATGAAATTAGCCACAGCTCAAGTGTAAAATTAAACATTTGACAAAGTTGCTTTTGAAAAAAAAAATGTCTTAAGGGGAGAAAAAGGGTGCAAAGAAGCAGAAGAGCAATGAAGGCACTCACGATTCATAATGGAATACGAGGCCTTGCATGGACTTGATCAGACATTCTGAGGAAAATGACAAATTGAGACTCGGGGGAATATACGTAATAACGTGAGACAAATCAGCAGCAGCAGACTAATATCAAGCAAAATATGACATTTAAAAGATGACGTGCTAAAACTACATCGGAACTGTGTCACTTTTGCCCAGGTTGTTTTTTTTTTTTCCCTGTGGGTGGCGTGATTACGATTTAAAGCAGGGTATGCATGCATGCGTGTAGTGCAGTGACATTCCTCTTTGACTTGAAAGTATGATAATAACCTGTCAACAGGAGATCATCCACCAATGGAGGAAAGACAGTTGGTGGATGTCGAGGTGGGTGGTGGGTATTTTGGTGCCTTGAACTGGAACAAAAAGTCAGCCCGCCGCTTTCATATCGCTAAAACTTGCATAGGAGCTACAATGCAAGAGTAGACTGACACTTAACTCACAATTAGCACAAAAAAAGTGAAATCCCTTCAGGTAACTAAAAGGTGTGAAAAAGCTCAAGGGGGTTTAAAAAAAAAAAAACAAGTGAGGAGGCCTCTGGAATAAATGTGAACTATTTCTCCTCGAGTCAGCCATAAAAGTCAAAGAGAGTCTGTGTCAACCATTTCGCGGGTTATAAAAGTGGGCCCAGGCACCAAACATTCTTGGTGAAGATCAGCAGTTTCCTCCTCGGGGTAGATGATCGCAACGGGATGTTCATCTTCAGTCCCGGAAACAAGAAATGAACCTTGGGCGGGTACAGAGTCAAATATGGAAATGCTAGTGATGATATCTTTGAAATGTAATGCTACTGAGCTGAAAAAAATTGTGAAGCATGCAAAAGCTAGCCTTAAAATATAAATGTTGGCTAATGCAAGGAGTTGACTGACGCTAGCTAGCCGCAAGAGTGAAAGTGAGGTTTGAACGCTAATATTAAATGCTAATCACAGAAGCTAGCTAGAATGCTTTGGGGTTCTTATGTGGCGGTGATTTTTGGAATTATATAAGGACAACAGAACATCAAAGTTTATTTTGCAACATTTTATCTCCCTTCTGTCACCTAAGCATCGGAACAAATGAATTCACTATGCATGATTTCCTATGTAAATCAAGTCTCGAAAGTTTTACTGAATTTAAAAAGGAATGATTTTGTACGAAAACCCTACAAGATCCACAAGATGGCAGAAATTTCCCTTCCTTTATAAAACATCCAGTAGAATATTTGTATTCGCTCGCTCAGTTTTATTTTCTGCGCTCAAATTTCTTTTGGCGCGCTCGCTAGAATGGCACAAATATAACGCCATAAAAACGCATCAATCCATTTACAATAGCGCTAAACCTAAAACGTTTTATTCCAGCTTAATTTGGGCGAAACATCCTGTACTGATCCCTAAGACAATACAGTCAAACAACCATTAAATTTCTCATTGACAACTATGGAAAACTTAAAGTCTTCTGGGAACCTAAAATGCATGTTTTTGGAATAAGGGCAGAAAACTTGGAACAGAAGACCAGAGCCAAATTTCAAATCCGTGATCTAAGAACGACGGAGAAAGTGTATCCTGCCCAGACCCACCCTATTCATTCGTGTCCATACTTGTGTCCATTTTGTCTCACAAGGACAACAAAGTTCATTGCAAATTCATGAGACATCATTGGAAAGTCCCGGAATGTCCTCTATTAAGCACACTAGGACTAATAGGGATAATTCAAATGAGTCAAAAGACATCCAGCCAAAATAAATGTTTACTATAGAGGACGCAAATCAATAGGCCTGCTCTCAGGAGAATTTCGGTGTCATAATTCTTACCGAGCCGAGTTTGGAGTCGAGCCAACAGCCTAAGGTGGTACAACTGATTAAGACAAGATCAAGCACACTACCAAAAGAACCCAAGCACGTCTGCTTCTTCATAAACTTGTGATTTATTTGTTTGCATACCATGGCAAACGACTTTTATTCACCTTGTTAAGTGGCCGACTAAATTGTTTCCAGATTCAAAAAAAAAAAAAGATTGGAAAAAACATTCCCGCGGAGTGAAACGTATGAGTTGTCACGTCCCAATAAAAGCGCTTATCATCAGACATCAAGTCTTCCGAGCCAACTCCCAAAACTCGCATGCAAGTACTATGCAGGCGCAAATCCGTACGCGGACAACTCACACAATGCATGCGAGTATTAAAAGGTAGACGGACTAGACCGGGATAGGGAAGCTTCAGAAAGGAAGCGGAGGGGTGATAAATAGAAGGTGATGAATGAGATGACCCAAGGCGAGGAGAAAGAGCCAAACGGTGAGACGCAGAAACGGATTCTAAATTACACAGTGGCTCATGTCAGCAGTTGTAATTAGTAGCTTAGTCAGGTGTGGCGAGCAAGACCGGATGTGTCAGACAAGCGACTAAGAAAGGAAAGAAAAACAAAAAAAAAACAAGACAATAGCATCCAGGGGATGATGTGAATAAACTTCGGAGGCGAGGAGGTACGACGACAGCGAATGGAAACACAGGGCAGGTTGTTTGCGGCGTGTCGCGTGTCAAGCACGAGAATGATGTGTGCGGAAATCCAGGCTCGTCTTGAATGGGCTGGCGCGGCGCCAAGGTAAATGTTGCTTTTGGAAGGCAGGACAAGAAGAGAAGAGACGAGAGTGAAAGCTGGCCCGCGCGTCAACGTGCAGCACAACACGCATATTGTTGCCGCGAAGAATGAAGGAGGTTCGAAAAACTGTGGATACGGGGCCAATGGAAACGCCTTCGCATTAACGGGTCCAGAAATTCAAGCTATTAAGTGAGGTGAACGTAGGTTAAACTACAGAAGCATGCAAATAAAGCTGAGGTAGAAAAAACAACAACAACAACAACAAGATCGCAATTTTAAAATGTTTTGATTCACATTTTTCAAACCCTTGTGCGCTATTCTGTCCAATCTTTACATCAAAGGCATTTCACAATAAAAGGAAAGCATTAAAGGAAGCTGAAATTTCACCCTAGATGTTGATAACATGTCCAAGTTCAGATTTCCCTCTTCTCTGCGTAGTAATACCACAGTATTAAATTCTTATTCTGTTCACTTCCCTGAGCAGACAACATCCCACAATCGAGTAAATAATAAGGTAGGCAAAAAAAAAAAAAAAGTAGATATTACACTACCAAGAGTGTGCCATCCCTTGGCTTAAATACTGTGAGAATAATGTGGAATAAAATGACCCAAAATGGTCAAAATACTGCTCAAGGAGTATTTATTCCGATCCATTGAACTTTACATCAAAGGTATCTCACGTCAGAAGGAAAGCATTGAAAGAAAACACAAAGGAGCTGAAATTTCACTTGGATGACGACAACATGTTAAGTTTCAACATGGCGCAACTCCTTAACTATCACACTATCATGAGTATGATATCTTTTGGCTAAAATACTGCGAAAATTATGTGGAAGAAAATGACCCCAAAATGGTCAAAATACTGTACAAGGGTAAAGCATAATTCTGTCAAAAACATGTTCATAATGTTGATTGATGGACATTTAATTTCATTGCGATCAATTTAAAAGGTCAATTTAACTCAAGGCATTGCATAATGTAAACCACAATTCACATTATAAATCTGAAAAAAAATCTTTTTTGATCCATGATTGGTTTATTTTTGATCCTACTGTTTTGAGAGTGCAAAGCTGTTATCTAGTTTTACTTTGAACAATCCAAGTAATTTATTGCTTTCACTTTTTTCATTGCCAAATAATTTCATCAGAATTTTTGCATAAGGTTAATGCCGAGTAATTAATTGTAATTTTGTGGAAATGTTTACAAGAAAAAAAAACAGGACATTACACAGTTCTGTAAAATACCACATGACTACTGTGTGCTTTTGCTGCATCCCATTGGCCAATGAAATTACAGTACAGGTGCACGCTCATTCCGGCCTAAAATGAACAGGCCATACGGGCGTATTCCCAAACTTCCCATAGGCCAACAGACGCTTACTGACAGGATGTTTTATTTTTTGGTTGTTTTGCTCTTATTTTTTAATTCAAAACAAATGTCCACTATTGTGGACACGAATGAATGGGCAGTCTCTAAGACAACATGGAAGGATGCGAGAGAGTTTCATGTACATGTTCTCTGCTGTAATCATCTATATATCACCGAAATTTCGCATGCCGGTACTTTGGTATACTTAAATGATGTCATAGCCTCTTAGCAGTCTTCCCTTCCAAACACGGAGCGCACATGCCTGTCTGCCACTCTGAGACGGATGGAAGTTGATGTTTGGAAGAATGAAGACATATTTGTCTGATCCGGACATAGCTGGGTGACAGCACCCCCCACCTTTAGAGAAAGCCTCACGCCTCAGGGCAAGAGAGTGACACACACACACATACACACGTTTGTTTTTTTCTGTCATAGTGAGGACATCCCATTGATATAATGCATTTCATAGCCCTTTAACCTAACTTTAGCCCTCACAAGACCCTCAAATAGTCTGAACTTGTGAGGTCCCCCCAAATAGGCCCCCGCAAAGGCAGTAAAACCTTTTGTCTCCACCATGGAGCAAAAACCAAGGACACGCACACATACCCGCGCACATACACGGCAAGGAGGAGCCATGGGGTAAAAGGGGAGGAGGGTGAACCGGCAAAGTAAGCGCAGTCACTCACAAACAGGTAGATAGAGGCTGCTGCCTGAGACAGTGCTGTTAAGAAAGCCATCGCGAGAGAGTTTTAGTGAAGGACGAGCCGCTGGTTGCTCACGCGCTCTCAAGCTCTCCACGCAACCTGACTTATGTGTGGCTCCTCTCAAGGCTTCACAGTAAGTTCCCTCCATCCTTTTCCAAATAATGCCAAATCATTTGAACAATGTCGCGACCCCCTTGTTCGCTTTGGCAATTTTGCATCACCCCAAGCTGCGGGTATACGATATGGACAAAGGGCGTCTTCGTGACGTTCCACGCCAAGTCACAGCTGTGTGCCGTTGACTCATGTCTTGATTTTCACAATCTGCTTTCTGCACTGTCACCACTGGCATCCAGGAGTTTCGTAGTGAGCTGTCAGCCTTGTGACACTCATTCCGAGGCGCGCGCATTTTGACAGCAAAACAGGGTGAAAAGTTAATTCCGTTTGCGCTTTAATATTGTGATGAAGAGGCGTTGTCTTATCGGAGGTCAAAGGGTTAGTTTTTTAATTGGATTTGAGGGAAATGAGCAAATTATCTTTTTTTTGGGCCATTGTTTGCTGATTGATTTAGATTTGTTGTTATCAATCTATGCCGGTTAATGTTGTACTGTTCAACTTGTATTTAGCGCAATTTTAACTTCAGTAAATGAAATATTGAACCAGAGTGAATCAGAAGCGCATACTTTATGTTTTGTCATTATAATCTATATTTTCTTAACTGGCTAAGAGAAATATTGCTTGAGGATCTTTGTGTAATTCACAGCAGTGTTCAGTATAATTAATTTAACAAATAGGGTTTGACGGGTGATGTGTATAGTAAAGCCAACAATTATTCATAACTTGGGCATTTTTTTTTATTACCGTTCAACAAATATTTATGTGTGGCAATGACAAGAAAGATTTCAAATATTTGGCCCAAATATTGTTCTTAAATTAACACATTACAAATTAGTCATCAATTATTTGAAGTCTTTCATTCATTTCAATGTTTCACATTGAATAGTAGGATAATTTAGAATGATGCCAATAATGAATAATTTTAATATAAAAAAAAATGCCCTTACAGTAGGTGGCTGAACTAGAAAGTCATAAAAATTGTATAACATATATAGATAATGATAATAATAATAATAATAATGTCACAAATGACATTTGTGCGCATATATGTATAAGTGGAAATTTATAAAAATGGTATACATATTTTTATGATTTTTTTTTAGGGTGAACAGAGTAAGAATTTCACTGTGTGGTTTCGTGCTATACGTGTGACAATAACTCTCTACAATACTAAAAGTAATCTAGCAGTCGAACTTAGTCCAAAATAACTTGTAGTCTTTTGCCACTTTCTTAACACAGGCACACTTCATTCAAAATTTGACAAGGATACAAACACAGTTGTGCTTGTTGAGTTTGATGTGAACTGAAACATTTAGAAAATCTCGCTCCAAGTCTCATTTGACCCACTCCCCCCTACCCCCCACTTTTAAAATACAGATTAATCAGTCTAGGATTTGTTTCAACAAAAGCGTGCTTGCTCACATTTAACTGCTCGCTATCTTATCACCATCTGAGTGGCAACCTGAGGAGCCCGAGGAGGAAGTCCTTCCGAGAGGGTATATCCCAGCATTGTTTTTTTTTTTTTTTTTAATCAAAGCTTCTTCTGTCTTCACTGTTTCATCCCGTCATTTGTGGCTTTGCTGAGTTGAGGGGGAGTGGGCTTGCGGGTGAGATATCTGTCTACAATCTTCATGTGAACTGGAGAGAGAGACAGTACACAAGCGAGGAAGAGAGCACAGAGTCTCATTCGGTCCAGAGGAAGTCTGCTTGATTCACTGAGAACGCTTTTCCTTGTGAAAGTGGAGTTGCTGCAGGGGGGAATGACGCGCACAGGAACCTCCCTTCCAGCTGCGGGGTTTGTGACTGGGATTTTCACAGGATGTATGGGACAGTGGGGGCAGAGGGGCAGTGAGCATGAGGGCTCTGCTTTGAAGTTTGTTTGTCCGGTAGTAGCCGGGGCTGGGAAAGTAAGTAGCTGCTGCCTCTTCACTGTAATTTTAGCTCCGTAACATCTTTAAAATGCCTACTGTTGTCCCTCTGTTTATGGTGATAGAATGGAGCTTGATATTAGGCCTGATTGTCATGAGGAGAGGAGTCTTTTTTTATTGGTCAGCTACTGTGGGTCATCTACTTTTGTAGTCTGTATCAGCGTTTCTCAAATGGGGGCAAGAAACAGCAATTCAGGGGGTACATGAGATTTTAACAGTGAGTGTCGGCAAATCTATTTCAATGTTTTTTGATGGCGTGACAGGAATATTATAGTTTTCTTTTCAATTTAAGAGCAAGGAGATTGGAAAATGAAGCACTGGTGACACAATGCTGAATGGTGTTATAGCTACACCTTTGCAAAACACTATATGCTTTAGTTTAAGTTTTATTCAGATGCACATTGTGGTTTGTGAAAAGTAAAGTGCTTTTTTCAAATCAAGAGCAAATTAATTGGAAAATTAAGCAACTTTGAGCTAAAGTGTATTATAGTGACTCCTTTGCAAAACACTATATGCTTTCGTTTAAGTTTTATTCAGATGCACATTGTGGTTCGTGAAAAGTAAAGTGCTTTTTTCAAATCAAGAGCAAATTAATTGGAAAATTAAGCAACTTTGAGCTAAAGTGTATTATAGTGACTCCTTTGCAAAACACTATATGCTTTCGTTTAAGTTTTATTCAGATGCACATTGTGGTTTGTGAACAGTCGAGTGCTCTTTTCAAATCAAGAGCAAATGAATTGGAAAATGTGATGGGGTTTTTCAGAAAAATGTCATTATAGCAGATTACTGCCATTTTTGTGGCCTACCTAAAATAATGAATCATCAGCCTATAACTTCTTGGATATTATAAAAAAGCATTTTGTCTTACACTTTTCTGCATTGTACAGTGGTAGTTAAGCTATTATGTAACTATAGCTCTAATAACTATCATAATAATAAATGACTCTACATCCAAACAGGGTAAAAAAAAAAAAAACAAGAGAATGTAATAGGATTTTAAACAAAAATGCCCTGCAATAGTGGAAAATGGACATTAATGCGGGCCACTTAAAAAGGGTTGTTAGTATTTTGTACATTGTTAAACATTATTAAAACATTATATTAACTTTTTTTGATATTATAACAGTGTCGTTGTTCTTATTTTCTTGCCCCCCCCCCAAATTGTAGATCAGATAAATCGGCATAGCCCACTCCCACAAAGGGACTGTTGGGAAATAACCTTGTTAAAATCTTGCTCCCTCCAGGCCTTGTCATCTGAGTGCAGCCCAGTCATGTTAACCTCTGAAGGATCGCCGCACAGGACAGAGGTCACGGCGGTCGCAATGGCGGAGTCTGCGGACTCGAACATGACGTCGTGGAGCGAGGCCGACTTCGAGGAGAAGTGCACGTACATCGTAAAGGACCAACCTCTGGAAGAAGTGTCCAAAAACTGCAGCAGAACGCGAGCCGAACGGTCCCTGCCCAGGAACTTGGTCCTGAAACGCCGGCTGGACTCGGCGCAGGTAAGGCGGACGGTTCATATCCCCGCGTCAGCCCTGCATCCGCTCATCCATCAGCGGGCGGGAAATACTTGACATGCTGTCGTCTAATTTCAGCCTTTGCGACGCGGCGGCAAAACCCGAGACAATTGCCGAGCCCTTCGGCGCATAGCCCGAGGTGTATGCGATTAGTAGCTACCTCGAATTCTCAGGCCTTTTGTTCTAGCGCTCAATTACGCCGTAAAGCAAAAGTAGAGCCACCGGGAACCCGCCTTATAAGTCAGCCGCATTAGGCGGTTTTATTTGCAAGCATGTTGTAAGGGGGTTTATGTTTAACCCCATTGCAGGTTATCATGGATAGTAAGCCAGGCGGTAAAAAATTAACTTCATGGATGATGCATGGAGAGGGGCAATCCTTTGCTAGCCAAGATGCTAAAAAGCTACGTTGAGTAAAGTCTGGTTGACACCAAAGAAAAGGATCCGTTACAGCGACCCTTGACACAAGAGAACCGCCATGGATCTGCCTTGTAGGGATTTGAACGAATGACTCAAGGTGCCGTGGACTATAGTTGAACGGGGGGGATGCCCGTGATATTTTATCCTCACATCCCTACCCTTGAGGCTTGAGAGCGCTGCGTTTCACACCTGGATGCGACGGAACATGAGTAGCGGTGAAATTTTAATGCCAGGAAAGACAACATAGGTGATTGGCTTTTGAAATATTTAGTGTGAGTATGAGGGAGGAGACCAATCTGACGCTTTTTTTCTTTTTTTGTTTTCACGTTATATTGGTTATATATTTTTCACTGTTCAAATTTTGCCGTGATTTCACAGTAAATTTTTGGATCAGTTTTGCATTACTTTCACAATAATGAACACTTCAAAATCCTGTGAATGCATTTACAACATCAGACAGATAAATTAATTCTACTGTAGAATAACAATAAAGTACTGTAAAATCCAAGGCTGCTTGTAATATTACAGGATACCTTAAATACAACAAATTACTGTAAATTAATACAGGTAATTTTTGTGAAATGCTGGTAATTTTTCACAGTGTACTTAATTGAAACATTTTCGATTTACGTTGGTGAAGTAATAAATAGCCAACTGCCGATTAGGTGAGCACGTCAAATTGAAAACAACAGGTGATGCTACCGGACGTACTTGCAAATGATTTAACATATTTAAATATGTTTTTTAAAATATGCTTGAACGCACGTAAATACTTTCAAACATATTTTCAAGGCCGTTTGAACGCAGTTGCAAATGCTAGTCAACTAAGTGCTAAAACAGCATAATGCTATGGGATAATGACTTGTGCATTTGTAAATTTAAAAAATGCCATATTTTTAGCAATTTGGCTAGATCATACCAGTACGTTAAAACTTGCACATCCCTTGCGCAACTTGGAAACAATACTTAACGTAAATCATGTATTGCAGACATGAAAATAAAACCATAAAAGTCATGAATCAGCAATGTTTACTTAACGTCGAACATATTAATATAAATGAGGTTGAATGGAAAAAAATAATTGTGCATGCACAAGTAAATATTCCATGAAATTCGAGGGAAAAAATTCTATTAGCACTGGCAAATATGTTTAAACACATTTAAATGTTCCTTGTATTTAAATACAGATTTGCAACTCTGTTTGAACATATCAACAGATATGCAAAAACTGTTAGATTAATCTGCAATGACCTTGTTTTTTTGTTTTTTTTCCCATCCTAATAGGCAACCGCTTAGTGCTGTACAGGCACACTAATTCGACCAAAACATCAAATAGCCCCTCGTGCCACAGCAGTCTGTATTTAAAAGTACTTCTAAGAGGGGAAACAATCCCCCAAATGTCGCATTTTTGGTTGTCCGTCTCTCTAATTAAGATCTCTAAATCATTCTGGACACTTGCCAGGGCCTTCAATTTATACACAACCCAATCATTGACTCTTCTGTTTTTTGCACAGGTGCTTGGAGTGACCAGCAAGGAGTTGATACCAAAGGGGACACGCTTTGGGCCTCTAGTGGGGGAGCGATACACCAACGAAACCCTGCTGAAAGACGCCAATAGAAAGTATTTTTGGAGGGTAAGCGAATGCGCGAGCGTTTTGTTTTGAAAACCATTCGCATCCTCCATCCGAGACGTCGATGCGGCCGTGCTGCGGGTCTGGTTAGCCGTGGTGGTTTTTGCCTCCTGTGAAGTTTGACAAAACGCTCGACGCGTGACGCTATGAGGTCACGAGCGCACAGCTGTAAGGTTTCAGTGACGCAGCGTTTCGCCCCTCACTGCGCTCGTTTCTGCCAGTAAATCCGCCGTACAAAATGTCCGTGAAGTTCCAGCGTAGCGAAGGCTTGCGAACTGACGCGGCAAAAGGAAGTGGCTTTCCAGCCTCAGAACCGTCATCTTCCAAATAAGCGGCGTTTGGACAACTTTCATGACACTCTCTCACGTTCCGACACATCTGCAGAAGTTGCAAATGAAACTAGAAGAGTTTTTCGAGAGATTCATCAACTTGAAACCAGTATGCTAACAATATAGCGCTGGTGGAATACAACTATGCAAAGGCACACTTGATTGATTACATTAAAATTGCACTGACATTAATACGAGATAAACTCTATTATCATTAAATAATATTAATAAAGTAATTACCTTTTTCCGGACTATAAGGCACATCTAAAATACTTTAATTTTCGAAAAAAACAGACCTTGTAATCAGGTGCACCTTGTGTGTTTTTTCAGTTTGTCATCTTTAATTTAAATCCCTACATCATATTAGGCCTAAATATATGTTTGATGTTGAATAAAACTTGGGTTGGTTCTCAGTGCAGTAATGCACATTATAACCTGGAGCGCCCATATATGGAAATTTCCCAAACTAGACTCATTCATCAAGACTGTGCCTTATGGTCTGAAAAATCAACATCAGAATGGCCTAACAGAGTTCAGATGATTCGTACAGCTACAATAGCTTAAATACGTCTTTTAGCGTAAAGAGAATAAATGGTAGTTTAATGTCCTACATACTGATTAAAACCCAGTGGCTAAATTTAGCCTGAAAATGCATTTAGGATAAATAGTTGGTAAAATACTGAATTGCGTTTATTTGGAGTAGGTTCTTGTAAGAGATGAAAGGTGAAGATGACTGTGAATTTCCGAAAGCCAATAAAATTGATGATTCATCTATGATGAAGCGAATGAGAGTGTAAACAGCGCCGCGCTCGTTAAATAAACTTCCTGTGTTACTTTTTTTTTGCCATTAAAACATGCGGCGCCTATCTCGGAGAGATTCTATCGCATTTACCATAAAAGCATCAAGCGGACCGTGACTTCATAGTTTCGGGTTGAGAGCGCGTCATTAAGCTGATTAGTCATCGGTGTGCGATTGCGTCACTGCTTCAGGTCTTCTCCCGTGGGACCTTACACCACATCCTGGATGGTTTGAACGAAGAGAAGAGCAACTGGATGCGATACGTCAACCCGGCCTGCGGCGTAGACGAGCAGAACTTGATCGCGTGCCAGAGCGGTCTGGACATCTACTTCTACACCATTAAGCCCCTTCTTCCCGGCCAGGAGCTTCTGGTGTGGTACTGCTCGGAACTAGCCCGGCGTTGCAACTACCCGCCGCTGGGTCAGCTTGCGATGGACTGCGCTAGTAAGTGGCTGCTAGTGAATTTTTGTTCAAGGTTTAGGAGGCAAAGAAAAGGCTGTTCCTGGACAAGCTAGATATTTACTTTAAATCCTGTTCATGATTTTATTCTCTTTTTTTAAATTCATCTCTTTATTTTTCACAAACAGTGTTTTACAATCAACACTTACTAAGAAAAGAGTACCTGTGGCTAAAAAGCGAGAGTCTTTGTAGTCAAACTACACAAGTATGGCCAATGCTATCATTGCCGTAAATATATATCTACACTCACACACTTATTTTTAGCATGGCAACTAATTATTATTTTAATAATCTATGAATTTGTAATTTTATTGATGAAATTGACTTTTTTTTTTTTAAACGTTTTTTCTATCCCTTAACTCAAAACCTGGACATTTTTCTCAGATTGATTAGAGCAATGTTTTTGATTACTGGTTTGGGCTAAAAAAAATAAACGGTCCGAAAATAGGCATACAGTATACGTAAAAATAAAACTTTAAGAGCTTTTTTGTGATTACCCCTTGAAGTACAGCTGTGGCAATTTTTTTTCGAAAATCAGGGTAAAATAAATAACATAAAACTAATAACATAAATTTATCAAATATTGTGGTTAGTTTTTTGTTTATATATATTGCAGTTTATAGGGAATTATTGAGCATAATGTGGAAAATTGTTAAAAAAAAAACAAAACAAAGGGAAGCAACCCATTATTGGTTTATTAAAATTTATAAAAGCAAAAAAAACATTTTTTTGTGTCCCTAATATTTAGAAAATGTAATGTCCTGTAATTGTTTTATAGGGGAAAACACCTTCAAAACTTTCTTCGTACGGCCATTAAAGGGTCTTAATCGTTGCGCGTCTACAAGACCATTTCACGATTAATAACCCCCAAAATGAGAACTTTTACTTTGTCCACATTTGCCGCTGTGGGATGATACACACAATCAAACAAGTGACCGACCGACACGCTTTTTGTGCGAGTGTTTGCAAGGCGGCTGAGTCACGCCCACGGCCCTTTTGTTAGTCGGGAACACAAAAGAGAGTAAGCCCCCGGAATAAAGAACCCGGTCCCAGGTGTAGCCATAGTCCTGCTAGGTAAGACGAGAGCAATTTCTGGTCTTGTGTCAGTTTCTCGGTGAGCGCCGCACAGAGACACAGCTGTCAGCTCGTTGCCGCACAAAAGCATGCGGCTCTCCATTCACTAACACAAAGAGTGCAAATGCTTCCAGAGTGAAAGGCATCCGCACGCCAAAATGTTCAACGACACACACGCATAGTGACTGTAGGGTCGCCTGAGCTGCTGACAGCATTCGGGCACGACTCTTCTTATTTATTTGGCCCTTAAGGTGGAGGAGAGTAGCAAGCGCTCCAGTGACTACTTGAACTTCCTGACAGGGCAACTTGCTGACAGACTGATGTCTCATTGAGTGTCGGCTGTTTGTTTGCCCAGGGTTGGAGGCAGGGACGGGGGGGGGGTGGTAGATAAGGGTTGCACTAGGTGTTTATGTAGCTTAAAGAAGGTGAGGTAAGGCGGTTACAAGGAATGGGTGTTTTGCTTCAGATTCCAAATGTTCATTTTCAGTCTTCAAGAATAATTGAGAGTATGAACTGAGGATATTCTGAATGTTTTAGTAACATTTCATGAAAAGTAATCACCGGGAAACATACTTATTTTGAATTTAACAGAAAAGCTTCCTCTTTCATGCAAATTTACAAGAAATAAGACATTTATTTTTGCTCCGAACTGTATGAATATATTCTCGCACCCTAACAACTTTGACTGAACTTTTTCTTGCAATATTATAATTTATTCACATTATTTTACAAGTTCTTATAATTTTTGGTATTTTTTTTCTTCTCAGTGTAGCCCAAACTTTAAGTTAGGGTGTTATTTAAAAAAAGAAAAAAAGAATTGTAATCTGAGGGAAATAACTTTCAATTTTAGATTATTAAATGAACACAATCAGAACATGTAAGATATCATAACGTGTAAGATTTAAAAATTATTCACAAAATTTTACAGCTTTTATCTCTCATTGTTTAAACTTTTTTCAACTCCTTAGTTAATTTGTTCAATATAAATGTGCAAATGGAAAAAATGTACTTCATTTTTCCTGTCGCAATAGAAAATGGATGCATGAATAATGGATGGATTAATACAGTCCATTTGTTTGGGAAAAGTGGGACAACGATGCAATACAATAGATTTAACAGATTGAGTATTTTAAAGGCTTTCTATTTTGGTAACAACTACAACCACGGACAAAAATTGAGTAAAAACTAATATATCATTTTTTTCTTATTATTATTACTAAATTTCACTATGTTTAAAATTGTTCTCCCTTATCGTTTTACCTTTTGAGTCCTGTTAGTCTTAGGAAAATGTAAATGAAACCCCAAACAATAACTGTTCAAAAATAATGCTAAAATGTAGAGACAGATGAACAGAATATGCTTCTCAGACAGAACTTATTAATTACGGTGTACTGTTGCTTTTATTTCGTCTTAGCAAGAAAACAAAGTTAATTTAATCTTACCCAAACATCCAGTATGAGACCTGACTGGAAAGGCCAGAATGTCCTTTACCGAAAACAAAAGTTCACTGCAGTGGACACAAATGAATAGGCTGTGTTAAATTTTCAAATCACCGTCAAGAAAAAAAAAATGTGCTTGCTGCAATGTTTTAAATAATCTAATTTCTTTCGTCAACAGAGCAACGTCAGTCACCGAAGACAACGGAGAAACGAGGACACAGCGTAAGTGAGATCCTCCGAGAAGAGCCCCACAAGTCCCTTGCTAGCCTCCACCGACAAATGGACGCTTCTTTATCTCAGGGACACCTCTCCGTTTTCCCCATCGTCTACCCAATTCAGTCCCATTCCGAACCTGTCCACAGATATGCCGCTTTGCCCCCTATACCGTCCTGTAGCCCTCCAGCTGCCAAAAAGCCACTGTTAAGTAGCCACATCCCTTCAAGTTTGCACTTCAGCTTCCAGAACAGCCCAAGCCATGTCCTGGTCAAACCTTATCCAGAACCTGCAGTTCCGGATGGAGTTTATCCCGCCTTGAGGCCCGCCCCCTACCTGCTACCCCACTACTCACCTTGCCCCGACAGCATCCTACCTCACCCCTACTTGTCTTACGCCGATCGACTAAAACCCTACGTGACACACTTACTGCCTTTCGACGGCTATGCAAACCTCCTCCGACCGGAACACAAGAACTTAACACTTGCACTATCAAACGCCAAAGAAGACCTCATTCCTTCTCCAACTGGCAAGACCGAAGATGAAAAGAACCTCAGATCTCAAACCACAAACTACCTCGGGAGTCATTCGGATCATATCGGAGATGCAGCCACCCCTTCGCCATCCACATCCTGTGCCGCAAGCGTGGTCACGACGCCAAGCAAAGCGCGGCGGCCCTCGCTCGGACCCGGAGGACGCTCTCCGCCGTTGACGGCGGCTTCGTCAGATCGCAACCCCTCAAAAACAACTGCGGCCGTGGAAAGCAACGCAGCAGATTCTGCGGATGACCAGAAGGCCGGACGAGAGGAACACGTGATCGGTTACAAGACCTTATCGTACCCGCTCACCAGGCAGAACGGAAAGATCCGCTACGAGTGCAACATCTGCAGGAAAGTCTTTGGCCAACTGTCCAATCTCAAGGTACTTTGGCGTGACCAATTCGAAAGTTTTCTTGAGGATGCTAACGCTAACAAGCATCGCCCTCAGGTCCACCTGCGGGTGCACAGCGGCGAGCGCCCCTTCAGATGCCAAACCTGCAACAAGAACTTTACGCAGCTCGCACACCTGCAGAAACACTACCTGGTTCACACTGGAGAGAAGCCCCATGAGTGCAAGGTCGGTTTGAAATCATTGAGATTAAATCTTGAAAACGGGTTGTCCAAAAGGCAAAGAAAGATTCTGAAATTTGATTGGATAATGTGAACGAATCTGGATTAGACCTTCAGTTTGTGCCCTGTTATGTCATTCCGAACATTAGGTAGGGTAAGGTGGGTTTCGGAAATTTGAGAATTTCACTATTATCTATATTTTGCACTTCATTTGTTCACCATTTAGTGAATAAAGTCAATAAAGTAGAGAGGTTGCCAATTAAGCGTGTCAGTTTGCAAAGGAAAAATATAAATATTATATTGCCTCCATGAAGTCAAACGTATGACTAAAATAGATATTTACATTTTCTGCCATTGATTGCTGTGTATTTATTTAAATTATTAGCGACTAACTTGTCAAAAATATTTTTCCATTTGATAACCAATGATTTATTTTGAGGTAGTTTATTTAAAATTGTCGAAATTTTCTGAATTTCACCCGTAAATATTTTCCTATTTCCATTCTACTCCATTTAAACTGTTATCTTCAAGTTGAATACAAAATTAAACAATTGCAAATATTTCCCTTTACCTAGGGGAAAAAATGAACAATTTTTGCCCATTTTTCTGATGTTTTGGGCCAAACCAGTTTGATCCGATTCATTGATTAATCAACAAATTGATGAATTGTTAAAATAACACTTAAAATAAACATTAGATTCACCCATAAAAGAAATGATGAAAAAAATGATCTTCTTGTTTGACGCAGGTGTGCCAAAAGCGATTCAGCAGCACCAGTAATTTAAAGACGCATCAGAGGTTGCACTCGGGCGAGAGACCTTACCATTGCAAACAGTGCCCGGCGCGGTTCACTCAGTTCATTCACCTGAAGCTCCACAAACGCCTCCACAGCGGGGAACGCCCGTACCGATGTCCCCGCTGCCCCTGCGCCTACTTCCACCAGTGCAGCCTTCAGGTGCACCTCCAAGGCTTCTGTCCTCTCTCGCCCCCTCGCAAGCACCCCCCCGAGGAGCTCCACAGGGTCAACTCGGAGATCGAGAGGTTCGACGTGAGCGAGGCCGCGGAGCAGCTGGAGGCCGTGGCAGCCGAAGCCAAGATGGACAAGGGGGACGTGCTTGAGTTTATAAAACGGTTGGACGCTCGCGCCTCCAAGCAAGAGAACGGCGTCACGGGGACCTTTGAACTCTTTGACTCGGCGACAAAGGGTTCGCAACGCCGCCTCGGACCTCCGCTACCTCTCCACCCGAGCCGCATCAAGCGGGAGTCGGGCTGCATGTCAGAGCCCGAAGACGGCCTTGCTAATCCAAGCGTATAATCCTTACAGGTCAACTCAGCAGCTGTCTGGCACTGCCCTATTTGAGGTAAAGCCTCATCTTGAAACCGCTTGCACGGGAAGGACCGAGACTCCGCCGGCATGACCTGAGACTTTGTCGGTTTATTGTATAAAAAGTTGCTAATTTATTAAATTGTTGGGTTTCTTGACATTAGGCCAAGGTGTCATTATGCATAAAACGTTTTTTTTTATTCCTACCAGTAAGAGTGAGAATGGATGTGTGTTTATATGTCTTCTAAATAAAGATATAAATAAAGCAAGGGTATGACTGTGAAGAGGAAGCCTCCATTGTTTGTGTAGTGATGCCCTTTTGTGAGCGAGCTATGCTGACGTAAGGGCTAGCCGACGTAGATAAACTTCCTGTTATGGGGCTCGGGGATGTATTTACAACAGAACGCGTCAACCTTTTACCTCTTTCCAAATGACGCTCAACCTAGTTTCAGATATAAAGCGAATCACCTCATCGCAACCCGGTGCACGGGCACCTGGTAAAAGAGCTGCAGGGTTTATTTGAGCGACATGTAAATCCAGGACCAGTCAAAAGTTTAGGAGCATCCCTTAATTAGGTGTTTATTATTTAAACATTTCCTGAACCCTAGATTAATGGCTAAGTCATCCACATTATGAAAAAAAATGGAATTATTTGTAAAACAACAAATTTGTATCAAAACGGATCATTTAGCCTCTTCTAAGTGGGTACATTTGCCCAGTTAACAGCTTTTCGTATCAGTCAGCTTTAAGATGTGGATGATGTTTTACAATCTGTAATGGGTTTTTATTTTACAGCTGTGCATTAACAAGAGTTAGTTTTAAATATGTTTGAAAGGTGTGAATTTGAAACTTTTGACTAGTACTGTATACTGCCAATATACATGAATAATCACAGAAATTATGTAACAAGTTTGTAAATATAAAAACATGCAGGGGGCTAAAACATAAGGCAATGCAAACTACAACTACCGTCAATCCATCTATGGTATTTTCCCCAGCACGTTATCATAGGCTTCAGATGATCGGTTTAATAATTCGACTGTAATCGGAGTACACCCTGGAAAACTTGCCAGTCAACACGTGAGGACAAACAAGCATTGATGTTTACATTCACACGAGGCCAACTTCCATAAACTCTTCCATAAACCTAAGCACTTTTAAGGTTGATAATATTTTAATAGCAAAAGGGTTGAATTAAAATATTACTTTTGGTAGTAGATGGTGCTCTGGTGTGAGTTAAATATATTATATTGTTCTTCCACATTGAACAAATACTTTTAAACATTTGAATCCAGATCTTAACTGTGAGACATACATCCTAAATACCATCAGTAGTCCACAATAATAACCATACTGATAAATAAAACTGAAATGACCGTTATCAGTAAATGCAAATTATTTGATGGGAGTTTTTGTACAGGATCTCAATGCATCCATGAAGGGCGGAAGGTGGGCCTTTCTTATCATCATGTTGCCTAGTTAAGTGAATCGAAGGTGCTCCTCCACCATAACATTGGATAGCCTGCTTGGACAATAGCGAGGCCACCGGACACCTTTTCAAGTTGTAATTTGAAGCTAGCTCAGCATTGAGACACAAAAAAATAAAGTGTTGCGGCGCGTGTGTGTTTTTTAATATTGCATAATACCATGAAGAATAATTTAGCATGTATTCGATGCGGCTCAAAATAGGCTGCCTTGATTTCGCAAAGAGGGTAAAAGGAGAGAAAAGGTCACGGGCCCTCAGAAAGAAGAGTTGAGCGTGGCCCTTTAAAAGTGCGCAGTGACGTCATCTATTTTTGACAGCAGGCAAGCAGCGGGAGAAGAAAGGAGCGCACGCACGCACTGAGGGGCGAAAGATGCGCTGGCCAACGTCGCCGCTTCGGAGCCTCCTCCTCCCCCGCCGCCCGGCACCATGATCAGCACTTCCGAGGCGGTGGGCCGCAGGAGGCCGTCGGCGGCGAGGCGGAGCGAGCGCTGGATCTCCTGGTGCCAGGCGGCGTTGCTCGGCGTGTCGGCGCTGGTCATCGCGGCCGAGAGGAGCGCTCGTAAGTGTGTGCGGGGCATCGAAACGCGCACGCTCGGGGTGAAAGCGGCACCATCCGAGTTTTATAGTCGATTCGCAATTGATGGCGCGATTATTTACCGCAACGAATGAATGCATGCTGCAGCCAAGGGTGGTACTGATTGGACCACCGTTCGGACGACGATGCTAACGTGATGCAGGTTTCTATTCTGGGACGGGAGGAGCTGACCTTTGGGGGTGCTCAGCAGAATGTCAAACGTATAGTAACCTTGCTATAAATTATTCAGTGCTAAGTTAAAAACTACAACATATTGGAATGAAAATGGATCATCTGCAGATCTACAAAATTGCATTTAATTAGGAACACATAGTGCTTGGTTGAGTGATCACATTTCTGGGAATTGGGGAAAGCAGGTAACATTAATAGGCGAGAATATTACTGAACTGTTGTCTATCTGATGTGACTCAAATGAGCTAGGTCTGGTGTCAAGAAAGATATACTGCACTTTCAATGCAAAAAAAGGTGTGTTAAATTGACTGGGTTTTATTTTATCGATTGGTTCGAGATTCAAGAGTTTTATTGTCATATGCATAGTAATACCACACAATAAAATTCTTCTTTTCACTTCCCCCGAGGAGACTACATTCCAAATTCCAGCAAATACAAATATCACTGTGTGGTTTCACGCTATACAAGCGACAATAATTCTCTTTGACTTTGATAAATATATAACGGAGATATAGATACTATAGCTAGCTATCTAGATAGCAAGAGATAGACATAGTAACTTGTGGCAAACACACATTTAAACAACCTTTATGATAGTAAATGCACAGTTAGCTCCTCGGCTAGCGACTCGTTGTGACATGAGGGCTAGTGGGTCAAAAGCTGAAATCTTTAGCAAACGGCTCCATATTATCTGACATTTTTTGATATAAACTACATCGATTTTTGAGTTAAACCGTAACATGTCAAGCACATTTTACGACCATGAAATTAAATGATCGCTAATAAGCAGCGTATCAAGCATGTCACAACTGACTGAAAAAAAATACTTTATCTACACAGAGAAGAGAGCTGATGGATGGGTGCCTGACAAGGCAAATCAATGGGCCAAGGACAGAACATGAAAGTAGAGCGTGAACTCAAGTGTGACTTCTGTCAATGGCACCAAGCTTTAACACTAAGCCTAATGCTAGACGGGTCAGGGTTTCACAGAGCTTCTCGTCACAATAATCATGACAAAAAGGAACCGTCCATTGCTCTTGACATGGAAAATGTGGTAATATTTATGTAACTAATGATCATAATCAAGTCTATTCTTACTTTATGACTTGCTAAATTTGCTGAGGTGACAAGGCTGCTCCAAAACACTGAAAACGCTTGAATTTTCATGTTGCGTCTTTTTGCCAAGTGCTAGTGAAAATTAACTGCAGTCCATCTTGTAAGCTTTAGGCCAAAGATATTTGATCGGTTTTATGTTTAATATATATTAATGTAGCACTTACATATTTTCCAGTGATCTACTGTATTGGGTTTTACCTTTGGAATGATGAGACACGGTGGGCCGGTTTTACGCTCGGGCTCTTCTTACCTGGCACTGCGGTCCAGCTGCTGAGTGTCAAATGGTACTACGATGACGGTGACGACAGGCGATGGTACCTCTCCACCATACACATTCTTCATTTGGGTATCTTCAAACGGTAAGGGCTGTCTTCACCCCTGAAATAAAAGTTGACTTGTGTTAAAGGCATCCAGTTTAACCTTGGGAAAAAAATACTTCTGTTTTTTTTTTTTTAATGAACCAAAAGAAAAAAAATAAGAGTGCTTCCAAATGTGACTGGTAATGCAGAGTCGAAAATATAGATAATTGTTTCCACTGAACAGTTCCGGTAGACCGCTAATGAAACTGTAAATTTGCCCCTGTCGCCCTCTGTTGGTAGACTATGGGACTGCATGAGGTACGTGTCCCGAATGCACGGCTCGGTGGCAGAGCTGGGCGCTGTTGTCATGCTGCAGGCAGACGCGGCTGCCCTTTGGCTCTTGGAGGCTCTGGTGGTCACCCTCCCCCAGAGCCTCCTGCAAGCCTACATCGTCGTGTCCACCGACGTGGGCATCATGTCTCCAGGTAAACACATCTGTCACCTCCATATGTTTCTGACCACAAAGCAGGAAATAACGCATGATTTCCGATCTCCTTACAGTGGCCTACTGCTGCGGTCTTTGCGTGCTGTCAGTTTCCTGGTCGCTGGTTCTGTACAGCCGCGCCTGCTGTCTCATCCGACCGGGCCACCTCGCCATGCCTCCGGCGGCTTTGCTCTGCCAGCTGGTGTGGAGGGCGGGCATGCTGGGGGCCAGGGTGACCTGCCTCATGTTCTTCGCCAGGGTGTTCAACTGGTGGGTCTGCGGAGTGGCAGGTGAGGAGCGCATTAGTGGTTTGGATGAACATTGATCCTGATGGCCCACTGGAGTTGGTGTATGGCAGGGGTGTCAAATGAACAAATGACAATCAATCTATGTATTTACATAACTTTAAAACAACAGCTATCTTTTAAAATACTGTCCAAAATAGCAACCTGAAACTCTATCTTATGAAACCAACGTGTCACTTTGAACGATGCAGAAGTGGGACTCATGGAGTAGCTTTTACGCTACTCGTCAGCGCCAATTTTGTCTATTTTTACATCGACCTGCAGGTTTTCACTGGCTGACGGCCTCCTTCTGGCTGGTATCACAGCAACCAGACATCTGCACCGGGCCCTGGTGTTGGCGTGCCTTCAACGGCCTAATGGGGCTAGTTCACATCTTCCTCTTTCTCAACGTCAAAGATGGACCCTCGCGCTTTCGCATGGCCAGCTTTTATACAGTAAGGAGGGCTAAACACTTCAAATGAGCCGCTTCGTCAATATGACGGTGTGACCTTGTCTTCCTTCTTCAGTTCATGCTCATCGAGAACACCACGTTGTTGCTGGCTGCCTCTGACTTACTTAGCGAAGCCTCGTGGGACAACATGACCCTCCCCATCGCCGTCCTTTGTAGCTTTATGCTTGGTGAGTCATTGCTAATGGCGTTGGGGGACTACTTCTAATTTGCGCTTTAAGAAACAGCATTCGCTATACGGTATTAAGTTTGGAAAACACAAAATCTTTTCATACCAGCCTTTAAAAAGATAGAAAAAAAAGAACCTGATAGCCAAACTCATGTTTTTATTCAAAATAAGAAAGCAAGTGGAGGATTTGACCACCCCTGTGAATAATCAATTAATCCGTGAATTGTCCATTAAATCAACGAAACCAATGAAATCGTTTTTCGATGAAATTTACAATTGACCCATTGTAGAAAATGCAAAACAAATGAAGTAAAATTCAGTTTGTGGTTTGGTCTGTAACGTCAGGAAAAATATGTACATTTTTTTTCAAAATTAAAAGTTTTATTTGTACTCAAAACAAATACTTCTGCTTATCTGAGGGACTACAGAAACCCGATATTTACATAAAAAGGCTGAAATTGCCAAAATTTGGAAAATTTTGAACTGATTTCAGTCTCAAAACAATTAATTGATTACCCGTAATGATTATCTATTAATTTAATAACCAATTAGTTGTCGATTAATCGTTGCAGCCCTAGTGCATATCAAAAACCATTTATAAAAATAAGCAATGGATCACAGAGGTCAAACTCAAGGCCCTGGGGCCAGATGCAGCTCGCCACATCATTTTATGTTGATTTCACAGTTATTTGGGCCCTCGGACAGAAAATATAACTATAATATTTCCCACGATGAAAATAGGTTTGACACCCTCGCAGTGGACAGAAGGTAAATCTGAATCTGTCTACACAAGCTAGAAAAGGAGAAACAAAAACTAACCTTAAGTACTTCTGGAAGTGACGCCAAGCAAACGCACCCGGAACATTAATAGATCAACACATTCCTTCCGCTGGAGCTGATAGCAGACAGGTGTGACTGAGGCTCCGCCCACCAATTAAACCCAGCAAGACTGAGGACAGAGAGAAAAAAATGTCAACATCATGCAAGACAGAGTTTTGATTAAAATCTTTGGTTGCCCAATAATTCCATCAATATGTCTTCATGATGTCAATGACTTAAATGTTTTTAACTCCTTCTAACTCTCCTGCCCGTCTGCATGCTAGGCGCTACCTCCCTGGTTATCTACTACCGGTTCTTGCATCCCAAGTCGACAGAGATCGCACAGGGTCTCCACCATAACCACATGGGGAGCACCTGCATCGAACGAGGGGAGTCCTCCTTCTCCCTCGGGGACAAAAGTCTTCCGGTCGGCGGCGAGCAAACCCACGGCAGCTTCTCCCTCTCCGGGGTGGCCGGTTCACTGCTGGAGCATCCAAACACATGTGGAGGGAGACCAAACAGTTCCTGTCTTTGCTACCACCATCATTGGCTTCTCATCCGGCTGGCTCTCAAAACGGGCGACCTGGGGAAGATCAACCGGGCGTACGGGGCGGGTGGCGCCGCGGCCATTTTGGACTTGGAGGACTACAACCAGGAGTTTAAGAGCAACGAAGGTCTCACCAGTTCGGCAGGGGGCAACTGCGCGGGCGTGTCCACGTCCGAGTCCCAGGCGCAAGGCTTGGCGCCCCTGTCGGATTGTAAAGACGAGTTCCAGACTGTGAGCGAACCCACTTCCTTCGAGCAAGCAGAGGACGACAGCCTGGAGATGGAGAGTCCGCTGGAGTCGCCCGCGTCGGACTTTAAGCGCAGCTCACCGGAGGGCAAGTCCGTCTTTGGAGACAGTCCGGAGCCATACTTCTGCCCCACCGAGTCCAGTTCAACCTTGTACTTCAGCGCCGACCCCCAATCTCCAAGCAGTGCCAGTAACCCCCGTTTGGACCGGGACGCCGGGGGTCCAGAACAGGGGGTTCGTCTCAATTCTATTCCGAGCGATCCGGCTCTTCACAGGGACATCAGAGGGCTGATCGGCCGGGTTGGACCGCGCTACACATCCACCCCCAAACTGGACTCGGGAGTGCTGGACTCTCCCGCCGGTGTCCCTCACCTCACCGGTCCCAGAAAGCAGCTCATAATGTCCCGAAGAGATGAAGATGAACATTTCTAACTGATTCAGGAACAGGGTGAATCCAAGCAAGTGAGTCCATCATACATTTTTAGCTTCTCTGATTTCAAGTGAAAGGACATATCTACATTTGTGAGTGGAGCATACACTGTACAAAGAGATATTCGATTATATCTACCAAGTAAAAGCAATATATTGCACAAGTGCTAAATTTACACATGGAGTCATTCGATACTCTTTGAAATGCTATCGGTAATAATAAGCTAATTGGCTGTGTATTGATGCACATTCAACTAACCTCTTAAACTGTAATTAATGAACTACCATATTTTCTCAAATAGTGATCTCACTTTCCTTAAACGCCATACCGCAGTTAACTCATTCAGTATAAGCTCGGTCAAAATGGATTTCTGACTTGACTCATTGGCAGTGAATGAGTTAAACTATTCATTAAACTAGCCCAGTAAAATGGATCTTTGACGTCTATTGCCGTCAATGGTAGGGAACGAGGAAATCCCTGGGCGCTTGACCCATTTATGCAGTTTAAACGGTCCCTCGTACTATTAGGAATTACTTTAACTGCTGACATACTTTGGAATTATAAATGAGAACAACTAATTAACATTCATTTATATGCAGCTGCTATCTGGTTTTCGATGACGTGCAGACTTTATGTTTCAAAAACAAACATTGTAACCTCAGTGGTGATTATTAAATTATAGGATTTATCATGACCAGGCTACACCAATAATTAGAATCGCCGCATAAGCCTCCACTTCACTGGCTTCTTGAAAGCACAACCTTCACCATATCTGTTTTTAATTCATATTCAAACAACTCAGTATAATGTACGTTTGGAAGATTAACATATCATTTTGCTGTGTTTTGAGCTGGATTAATGTCAGCCTGCCATGAGGCGTTGACATTAGAAACCTGCTGTGACTTTCTTTAGTGTTTTCAATTGAAATATCCGCCTGAGAGCCAGCCTATTTATTTGTGTCCATTGTCCACTGTTGTGTCCGTTTTGTCTAAGCAAGAAAGCAAAGTTAGTTGCATCCCGCCCAAAAACATGAGACATCATTGGAACGGGCTGGATGTCCTCAACTGAGCACATTAGGAAGTTGTAGGTCAGCTCAAATGAGTAAAAAGCTATAAATACATTTCCAGCACAGTGGACAAAAATGTAAATACTGGTTCTCAGGAGGATATTGAAGGGATTTTTTTTTATTTTTTTTACTTTGCTGTGAAAAGAAGGCAATCCACACACAAAGCAAACGTAGTTTTTATTTTTGCACTCAAGCTCTGTATGATAATTGAACTGTGAAATTCAAAGCCACCCGTGGCTATAAATGAGCAATAAAATGCAGACATTCTGGAGTGAGTGAAATAAAGGTGTTCTTTTGTCTAATGTGATGCCTTTTCTTTACGTTAATCTATTGCATATCTTTGTCTTTCCCTGTATATGATTAATATGAGACTTCTCATCTTAACTGCATTTAGTGTTGCGGACATACAAGGATCATTCGCTACTCAGTGTATTTTTGCAAATGTGGTCACATTTTTTGTGCGTTAGGTCCGACAAAGTGTGCTTTTTAATCATCGTCATTATTGATGCATGCAGCGATTTGCGATAGAAAACGTAGTCATCGATGCAAACGTGTGCATAGATGATTGCTTCACTATCATCATGTTGTATGTTCATGTTATACATAACGATAGACTATATAACGATCGAAATATGGTACCTATACAATTGCAATTCTCTCTGGTCTGCATAACGGCCGGTTAGCTCAGTTGGTTAGAGCGTGGTGCTAATAACGCCAAGGTCGCGGGTTCGATCCCCGTACGGGCCACTACCTTTTATTTTGTTTTGAAGTGCGAACGAACACAAATCAAAGACGCAAGATTATTTCGTTACATAATCGCAGAGTTCAGGTCAGGCATGAGACAATCTTTTACACAAATGAGTCAATTTCACAAAACGCTTTAAATCCTTGCAATAATCAAACTTTTAGGTGATTCTGCACATCTACCCGTGTCCCGAAACAATCTTTACAAAGTTAATTTAATTGCATGTTTGGATATGCTTCTAGTAGTATTACAACCGCAAATGATCACAGTTTGAACGGTTTCTCTGTTTATTATTCATTATCAAAAATTTTTTAGCTCTAGTTGCGTTTTTTTCTTCACATAGAAGTAAATTACTATTCACAAATTACTCAGATCTGATTAAACCTGATGTAAATGGCCTCAAGTGAGGTATTTCAGTCGCTCGCCCTTTACGAAGACGCGCATGCGCATTCCAGTGGGAAAGTTTCACTGAAGTTCGCAGTCAGAAGGAGAGAAAAGATTTTCGAGAATTGTAGAATAGTTGCAGGGGACTGCCATGGCGTTTCGCCGAAGGAACAAAAGCTACCCTTTCTTCAGTCAGGAGTTTCTCATCCAGAACCATGCCGACATTGTCTTCAGTTTGGTCATTTTTATTTTGATTGGATTGATGTTTGAGGTAAGATGGAGTTCCAAGTCTCGTTCTTTTTTTCTTTGCTTTCCGATCACATGAAAATAATGATCAAACTCGATGTTTACACGTATTTATATAAAAGCGTATGAAAACCCTCAAACTGCTGCGGAATTTATTACTTGCTACGATGACTTACTACGACTAATTGTAGCAAGTTTTTGTTACCTGCTATTCTTTGCAGTCGACCAAACAATAGCAACAGAAACGGGACAAAATTACTGCTTCGACAGCCATTGTCGGCTGTTTGGACACAAATAAATACAGCAGGATCATCCGCCTAAACACAACTTGCACCAAAGCTTCAAGTTTCTGCGTGTCTGCAACATTTTTGATAACAGTAATCACGTCACGTCACAAAAAAAGGAAGCCGGCGGACTGAGAAGGAAACAACGCGGCTATCGCCTTCAAACTAAAAGCACAGCACTCTTTTTTGTCTTGGGAATTTAAGCATGCCGCGAAGTACGCTTTTATTGTGAAAGAGAGAAAATGAGCGGAAGCATTTTGTCGCTACCGGCTTGACTATATTCCTACACTCACTGCCACGTCTCAATCCCCCCCTGAGGTCGACGTTCAATTGCTTCGTTTTAAAATGTAATGACCCGTTTCAAAGTACATGAATCGCCTGTTGACTCCTTTTAGGAATAACTCTTGCACAAATATTAAGATGAGTTTCACGCCAAAATGCCATGCGAATACTTACAGGAGGTCTGTGAATGGGGATTTCCCTCCCTTTTTGTCATTCAAAAGTTGACGTGTCACCTGAAAAGACCCCTGGGGTAACCTAAATTTCTAGGTGTCCCAACTTTTGCCCGCAAAATGTCCTATTCATATTCAGATGTTTTCGGATTTTAGAGCCATTAGATTAATCTGAATGAAATAAGTGTGTTCCAACTATTCTGTGCCAGATTTGATAATGTGGCGGTATTGTGGGTCTCCATTGATTGATGAATACGGTATATCAAATTTCCCTTTCAGGCAACAGCAAAGACAGCGATATTGTTTATCCAGCCCCAGTATAATATTACCACACTGACACCAGGTAAGGTATTGATGCCAATCCAGATGTAATTTTACACGAGATATTTCTAAAGGGGATTAAAACGTACTTCAATGTGTTTTATTTAATGTGTCTTTTAGAAGGAGAGGTGACGTTGTATCATTATGGATGGAAGGATTGCGCAACCATCTTCTTCTACTTCTTCATTACCATCATCCTTCATGCAGTTGTGCAGGAGTACCTTCTGGATGTGAGTACCACCAAGACTAGGGGGCACTTCAATTTTTTAAAATTTCAGCATTTATTATGTCTCGCATCGTTCTCACTTGCAGAAAATCAACAGGCGTCTCCATCTTTCCAAAAGCAAGAATACCAAATTCAACGAGTCTGGGCAACTGTGTGTTTTTCATTTTGTGTCCAGTGTATGGAGTTTCTACATCCTCATTACAGTGAGCAGCACATTTTATCATACGTACGCTTATTTTCTTTGAATGGAATTATGACGTTTGTCTCGACCTGTTACCACAGGAAGGATATCTTTTGCATCCCAGCAGACTTTGGGAAAACTATCCACATGCACACCTCAGGTATGATGCGTCTTCTACATTAAAAAAAAAAAAAAAAAGCGATGATGCAACATGTCAGGGTTGTGCAAGTTTTTCCGGGGCATGGAGAAAGGTTTCATTGTGACACGGAAAAAAACTGAAACAAAATTGCACACATTTAGTCAGCCACTTCCTGTTTACATTGTTCCATTACCCCAATTATATAATGGGCTTCATTATCCCACACTCTAGTAGGTGCACTGTAAAAAGGACTAATTCAAAGACAGTTTGCATTTTTCAAAACATCTAACATGAACGTAAAAATATTGTACCATATTATAGACAGGATCATGTGACATTTCTCTAATTATGACTGGCATGTGATTCAGGTTTCAGGTAAAGTTTTTCTACCTCACTCAGCTGGCCTACTGGCTCCATGCTTTGCCTGAACTCTACTTCCAGAAAGTGCGCAAGGTCAGTAGTGAGGAAATGTGTTTCAGTTAAAAAATTCCTGGAATTTTCAAAGCTGTAACTTGAACATATTTGGTTAAGTACCTTGCATTGAATGTCTGGACTTTTAAATAAACGTAAATTTATATATGTGGGATTTGACGGTGTTAATAGTGAGAACCTCTTTGGATTTCTTCATACTTTTGCATAATTGAAGTGTGTATGCGTGGCCCTTTGAATCAATGCGGTGTGTTGCTCACTCACCAGGAAGAGATCCCTCGTCAGCTGCAGTACATCGGCTTGTATTTGCTGCACATCTTGGCAGCGTATTTGCTAAAGTAAGCAAATAAAAAGTGATCACGCGCCCCCCTAAAAAAACCGCCACTTTTTGAAAGAAAATGTGTTGACCTGTTTAGTTTGAACCGGGTGGGTCTGGTGCTGCTCTTCCTCCAGTATGTGTCAGAGCTGGGCTTTCACATCGCCAGACTTTTCTACTTCACAGATGAGAACCACCAGAAAATGCAAGTTGACCCCATTTTTTTTTTTTTTTTTTGACCTATGCCTCAAATGAGCTTGTATAGGATGTACTTTTTTTTTTTTCCTCTCTTTCAGGTTTGATTTGTGGGCGGCCAGTTTTGTAATAACTCGCATGTCGACGCTCACACTCATGTTTCTCGCGGTCGGGTTTGGTTTGGCCCGCTGCGAGAACCAGGTGCTGGACTGGGAGACAGGCAATTTTAACACTGTGCTTATAAGGTGAGGAATTCTCTCAAGCCATTGATTTACGACCTACAGTATATTGGCTAAGACGTTATTAATTCCGCTCGTTTTGTTGCTGTGCTTACTCCTAGTTTGGTGGAGTTAAATTGGTTGTCGATGGCCAAAAATATCGTCTATATGGCCGATGTTTGCAGATTATTTAAACTATTCTTTTATTATACAACAGATGCAAACAAGCAACATTGGTTTCAATTTAGCATCCATAAATCTATACCATAATCTTACATCATGAAGTTTTTGATAAGCTCCTTCTGAGGACCTGTCTGTCAGGAAAAGATATTTTTACTGTTATCTGTAAGTGTATTTTATTCAGCCACTCAAGGATTGTTCATGTAACATGTTTTATTTCTGGCGTGTCTGCCTGAAAATAATATGGGCATCCAAATCAAATGCCTCAGTAATAATATGTAATAAGGTGCTTCATGTTCCAATTAATTTGCTCTTAATTTGAAAGCTGATTTTAACCGTCACCTGAAGTGCCTTAATGTACCATTTTGAGAACCCCTGATTTAAATGATACAAAATAAATGCAATCATTTACAAATGACCCCAATTGCAGCGTGTTAAGATTGTTTTCCAAGAATCCTAATCCTGTTTTTTTGGTATTTTCAGGATGACTGTTCTCCTGCTGGTATGTCTAACACAATCTTGGCTGCTCTGGAAGTTTATCCGCTTCCAGCTGAGACGCTGGAGGGAGTTCCGACATGAGCAAGCCGTCCGCAAGAAGGCCGCCACTAAACAAGCTCTTCGACCGATGAAGCGGGATTCTCGTGAGTACACACTACCTCAAAAAAAAAAACCCTAGAGAAATATAGAAATTATATAAATAATATATATGCAGTTAGAAAAGCATTACCTCTCATTGCCATGTTTCTTCTTCTCCCCCATTCAGTGGGGCATTATGAAAACGGAGTCCTAAAAGCCGAGAACGGAACCTCCTCTCGGATCAAAAAACTCAAATCCCCCTAAGGACCCGATGGGGCCGAGCCGAGCAGTTGGCCCGCTCCAAGCCGAGATCCCTTGAACACAACAGGGCGAAGCTGGCGAATCCCGATCCGGTTCCACGCCGACACGCTCCGGGGATTCTGTGACTACAAATTTAGGCTTGAATGCTGGAAAACGAAATCCAAGAAAATTCCTTGAGCCCAAGAGACAATTATTCCTCGTATATATATATTTTTTAATACATCCACATGAGTCGCTTTCCCATATTAAGGAGCGCCATGGAGTGCAAAATGCCAGAAGCGTACAAACAGTGTGTAGCACATGTTACTGTGTAGCAACTTTCTGAATGTCTTCATGCATGTAATCCTCGTTACCAAGTACTGTATTGCTCGTCTGATTGCCGTTGAGCCAGCTTCGCTTTTTGTTTTTTTCCTCTAGTCTGGCCCATTGGGAGTAGCGAAAATGTTACGGACAATAACAAGCTTACTGTAAGCCAGCCTTAATGTTAACCCATACCTGTGGAAGGGAACTTTTTGGCAACTAGTAGAAAAGTCCACAGTCCAGATTTCCTTCCAAGTAAATCACATCTTGTATTTGTCACTTCATGTTCTTTACTGCTTGTCATTCCATCAAATGTCCTTAATAATTCAACTTTCTGGAGGAAAACATGTCACATTTTGTTAATCAGTGCAAACCACAAATCCATGTTGTATTTTTATGGTACATGCCAAAAAAATAGCTGATTTCTATACAAACAGTTCATGTACAAGACTTGCCTTGCAGCATTGTCAAGTTATTTAATATGACCGTTAGGGCTGCACGCTTATGGCCCAAAAAAATAATCATGTTTATTTTGCTCAGTATTGAAATCACGATTATTCATCAACATGGGTATATATTGCTTTTTTTTCAAACAAGCAGTATATAAACAAGGCTTCAAGGCTTGATACTTACAAATAACAATAAACTCATAAAACACAGCTAACTTACTTGCTGAGTACAAACCAGAGAAAAAATAAGGCTACTTAGAACCAAGCACATTTACTTTTAAGCAAATTTTAATCAATTGGCAGTCAAAATGTCATTTCCGGTCATTTCAAACCGAATTAATTTCAATTTTTTGCCAATAGATTTTTCAAAATGGGCCTCGATTGAAAGTTGGGAAAAATGCCCCCTAGTGGTAGGATGGCAAAGTGATTTGACTTGTAATTAAAAAAAAAAAAAAAGCTTGACTTTGTTAATCGCCGAGGATTAGCTTTCGTGGCAATGCAATTAAAATTCGATTAATTAATTGTGCAGCCCTATTGACCATATTTTTGTTTTGTGTCCCTCACAAAAATGGCAGAACCAATGGTCTGGAATTGGAACCTTAAAACTTAGGTACTAAGCAAACATTTTAAACGGGAAGTCAACTTGAATATTTTCTTAACAATATTTAGTCCGAATTATTGACTAAATTCAAACAGCCAATCAAGCTGCTTTCCTCTTAGCAATGGTGATGTCATTTTTAGTCACAGCAAGTGTCAAAATGGCGGCTTCAGATCAAAATGTGGATTTTGCTGCTTTGCTTTGGCTGTCAGCTAAGCAGCAAGATTAATATGTGGATGTTGCTGCTTAATTCATATTACATAAACATAAAAAAAACACATTTGGGCTAGTGGGAATGTACGGAAGCTGTGTAAAGAAAATATTTGGGTTAAGTTCCCCTTTAAGAGCTTCTTCCAGGCCACCAGTGGTAGTGAAATTTACAAACGCTCTAAAGGAGCAACACTAAAAACAGAAAAAAAAAAAATCGAAAATAACATGTCAAACATGACAAAAAAGTGACTATTATAATTGGCATGTTAGTGTGAATCTTCAATGTGCTTCAGCAAATAGTTATAATAACTACTTGTTTGAGTTCTCACTGAGGCCGATACTTTTTCGTACAAAAATGAGTAAAATAAAATAAAATAAAAAAAGTAAATTGTTGAGGGACCCCTCAGGATCTTGACTCCCGGTCCTAAGCACCAATTTTGAAGAGACGTCACGAGGGCGGCTCTGCAAAACATAAAATTTGTTCAACTCACGCGGAATTTGAGGAATTTTGATTCCTTTTGAGACGAATATTTACCTTTTTGTTCTACCGTCTGATTAGTGTCGGACTGCAGCTTCTGCCGTATGGTTTCAAGTGTCTCGGTAGGAACCAGGCCTGGGTTGTCCTCTATGTAATTTAGGACGTAAAGGTCGGCGTCTACCAGGATAAAGCGGCGCCCAAAAACTGAGAAAAAGAAAGCATTAATGTAAGTCTTTGGGTTACTTAAAATGGACCTTTGACGTCTACAGTCGTCAATGGCAGTGAACGGGTACAAACGCGGTTCGAAGGCTCACCTTCCAGAATCGATCCGATTGCGAAATCCGACGGTTCGTAAAAGTCGGGACTGTCCACAGAAGAGCCCGGCTTGGGAATGCGTGTCCTTCTCAGGAACACCCCGCCCGTAAAACCGGAGTTGTTTTTGGGGTTCTCGAAAATGCAGATGGTGTCATCGGACAGGTAATAGGATATGATGAAAACCCGATCTGCGTTTTTGCGTTTCTGGGACTCCGGTGCGTTGGGGGGCGTCACCAGCCGGGCGCTGTAGCGCAGCACTTTGTGGTCGTTCTCCAGCATCTTGATCACATTCTTTCGGGGAGGTAAGGGGAGGAGGGACAAACAATTCTGCAGAGAATCTTCAAGGGAGCCAAAGCCATTGTAAGGAGGAATATCCTGGAAATGAAGCACAAAACCGCCCCCCCACCCCAAAAAAAAACATGAGCATGGATCAGGAGGAATGCAATATGGTCTCATGGAAGACCTAGTCAAAAGTTTGGAAACACATTCTATCTATCTATCTATCTATCTATCTATCTATCTATCTATCTATCTATCTATCTATCTATCTATCTATCTATCTATCTATCTATCTATCTATCTATCTATCTATCTATCTATCTATCTATCTATCTATCTATCTATCTATCTATCTATCTATATATACATATATATATATATATATATATATAGATAGATATATAGATAGATATATTGTATTTATATATATATATATTTATACATTGAAAAAAGTGATTGTATTTAATGACATACATTTTACACATGATATTACAGATACTCCTTTATCCAAATTTTTACTATTGTTGACATCATAGATGCATATTAAATAGGCTGTCAGTGAAGTTAGGTAAAAAAATTGGAAAAGTAAACATTTGCCAACTGTGGGTTTTTGGCCTGTTTTACTGCCACTTCACCACGCAGAGTCGCAAATACTTTGTTTTTGTGCCAATACATTTCAGGCTCTGGACTTTACTTGAGCTTTATTTTCCCGGAAAAAAAATCTAATCTCTGTAAGTAGTTAAGTGATACCATTATGATAACTCACCCTTTTCATGCCCTCAAATTTGCTCATCTGCCTGGGTACGTCGATGCTTTTGATGACGATCTCGGGGAGGGTGTCCCGGTAGTAGTCTTTGGTGAACTGATCGCAGTCATACAGGAGGAAACGGCGTCCCAGAATTGTCACCTTTTCGCCCACCCGGAAGTCTTTCGGGGAGAAATACTCCTCCACTTCCTCAACCGAATCTTCCATAACGCAGCTGGGGAACTGATCTGGAAAGGCAGAAGATTTAGAAACGATCACGCGAACCGAAAACCGATCGGGCGGCTCTTACCGTGACCCGGTTTCATTTTCTTGGGTATCCTCAGCCGTTGCATGAGCACCGGGAAAGGAAAACGACCGCTGTTGGGTTTGTGGTCCTCCTTGATCTCCACCGTGTCGTCCACCAAGAAGTAATGGATGGTAACCGGCAAGATTTCGCCGAGCTCCGACTCCGAATCGTCCCATAGGGCAAAGAAACGTAACACCTGACCAGGGGAAAAAATGTGATTAACCGCTGGGTGAGTGATCAAATTTTGCCATTAAATAAACAGGGTAAGCACTGAAAGAAGACGCATGGGAGCTGAAATTTCACCCAGATGGTTACAACGTGTCAGAGTTCAACATGGCATGACCAATACCAGGAGTAGTGTCAACCCTTGGCTAAAATACTGTGAGAACGATGTGGAAGAAAATGACCCAAAAATGCTCAAAATACCGCAAAGAGGAAAAGGGGCGGAGCTACATTTGATCTATACGTCTATATTTGATTTGAAAAATGCTATTTTTAAACGTAAGCACTCCTCTAAGACCCTTTGATACGTGCCACAAGGGAGGTAGTTTCACTTTTTTAAAAGTCCAGATCACAGGTGTCCAACTCAAGGCCCGGGGCCCAGATCCGGCCCCTCACATCATTTTGCGGCCCGCGAAATGCTGAATACCAAATTTGCAATGTCATCAACTTTTTTTGGGGGTGAGCATTTTTTTGTTGTTCTGATTTCAAAATGAGTTAGATATGTTGGAACACTTAAAAAACATGAAAATACGTCCCTGGCATTGAATGAGTTAACTGTATTTGAGTTAAAATAATGTAATTATTTAATGACACAAAAAAATATCACAAAAAAATTTCCAGCTTACACCCCCCTGGGTATAATTATGTATAAAAAAATGAATACTGTAGTTTGTTATTTTCAAGTTCATTTTATGTACATAAACATTTTACCTTCCGATCCATGTGGAGAAACTGGTACCTGCTGTCGAATTCGGATGGCGTTGTGAAAGTGGGCGGAGCTTTATACCGTCCTTGGAGATACAGATCCACCGGCATTTCCTCTGGCTCATTGAGAATAATACCCTGACGCTGCATAAAGTCCTACCGATTGAGAAGACCAAAGGTCACGAGAGGTCAAAGGTGTCACGCCGACGCGGGACTTGACGCACCTTTGTGAACGTATCGCACTGAGAAATGCGGTACTTGATACCGTACACTTCCATGTCGATGCCGAGGTTGAGGTCTTTCCAGTGGTAAAACTTTCCGGGTTCCTTCTTGGGGAGACAATGGCGTCTGAGACGCTCACCCTGCAGAATTCCCGAGTTGGGCACCCAAGGCTCGGAGATGCTCATGGTGTCGTCCTCAAGGTAGTAGTAAATAACCACGTGGCGCACGCACGTCTTTTCATGGCGACTGTTTTTCATTTCTTCCTCAAAGTAACCTTTGAAGCAAAGCACCTGCAAATATTAACAAAGAATCAACTTTTGGCCTGGGAGTACACAGTTAAAACGTACTTTGAGAAACTTTGGAACTACATTTGTTGTGGTATTTCTATGCGTACTTTGTTCAGAAAATTCTGGAAAAAATTGTGTCACTGACAACAATGCATCCATATAAAACCTAACAAAATAAAGGCATATGAGGTGTCACTGCAACACAATTATGCGATAGGTTGCTTCACGTTCCAATTCATTTGTTCTTAAATTGAAAAGATTACACTTCCTGTAATGGCATTCAATTAAATTTGCTGATACGTGCAGCAACCCTCTTAAAATGTCATACAACCCCTAAAAAAGCCTTCACATACCCAACAGGGGTACAGTTCTCAAGCTGTTTTTTTCAATGTACACCCTGTGAAGTATTTTATTTTAAGCCCAATATCCCAACATAGGGGGAAAAAAAAACTAAACAGAAACTTGTGCCATCCTTATCTGATTTATTAAACTTTGGAACTATATTTGGAGTAGTATCTTTCGGTGTATTTTATTCAGCCACTCCAGAAGATGGCCTGTATGCATATTTTTTTAATTTTTGCTCATATACCAGGAATTGTGGCACTAATAACAGATCTTATCAGGATAAAACTTAAACAAAACCAGGCCGCTGTAGCACAATTTAGCAAAGAGTTGCTAATGTTCCAATAAATTTGCTCTCACTTTGAAAAGTAAAATGCTTTGACATAAAATTCTACCAGTCACTACAGCAGAAATCCCACGGACCATACCTTCTTGTCAAGAGTGACAAAAGCCGGGATGAAGGGTTTAATTTCCGGTTTGGGAGGTGAGGGAGCTGAGTGGTAGGACAAGTTCACCAAATCTTTGATATACTTGGTGTCAAAGGAGCCGTAAGTGAAGTCGGGCATGTCACCGGCCATGCCGCTAAGTTCCTCATGCATCATCTGCTCCGTTAAAAGAGGTTCCATTCCGATGCCCAACCTGGGCACGTGGGCCAGCGGCAAGCCCCTGCAATAGGACAAAGTCTGGGGGCGATGGAAGGCTGTTTTCTGGGGAGGTAACAAAATATCCATGAGATGTGCGTTCAGTTATATTTTCCTTAACAAAAACTACTAGTGTAGTGATACATCCTGTGACTGCAGTCTACTAGTTCAAAAGCAACGTGAACCACTACACGACACTATGTGGATGGATTACAACGATATAGCATTTAAGATTTAACACATCTTGCAAATGATTGTCATGCTGTTAAAATTGGAGCAGTAGCACAAGGATAAAATGAATGTTTTAAAACTAGTTTGAAATGTGGCTCGAAAAAAATCTGCTTACCGTTACATCCTGGAAGGAGAACCCTGGCAAGAACGGCAAGCCGTTGTTGTCCAACTTGCGTGCCATTGTTGCTTGGACTGGACGAGCGATATAGTAATCGGATTTACATTTAAAAACACGATTTTGTTGTTATTTCGATGCAGATTGTTACAACGAGAACGGCGTCCAACGGTGTGACGTCGCTTTTATTTTGCTCGTTTCCGGGATGTGATTGATGTGAATATCGGAACGTCTTTTTGTTGCTGGCACAAATTTCTCCGTTCAAAACTTTCCAATCCATCCGAGCCGTGTGTCCAAAACAAAGATGATGTCATCGTCAGACCGCGAAGAGAAACTGAGCTTCGGGCCGACGCCTAAGACGTTTTAAGTCGTTTATTTCAAACATGCTAATACTACCATAGAAAGTTGACGTAAGGCACACAGGCGAGCGAACCGTCATGGTTTGCGTGTCGTCACCAAACGACTCGGTAGCTAGCAAATACGAATAAAAAAACGTTTTTGCATTTTTTTTAAACAATAATATTTTCAAGAGGGTGTATTATTTTCTGCATTTAAAAGATACGTTTCGGGCTGTGCACCGTTGATGTATGCTTGTATCCATGGAAACGGCAAAAAAGAATGAAACATATAAATAAAAAATAAAATAAAACATATTCATACACGCGCAATTACAAGATTAACAAAACCACAGCGGCAGCAGAAGTAAAGTGAGCTTTTATTCGATGTAATATGTGTAATTCTTGTCAGGGTGTTTGGCCCACCCAGAGCTTACCACCAGGGGGCGTGCAAGGTTAATAGGTGAATTGGCTGATCTGGTATTCCCAGACGTATTTATTTCCCTTTCTTTCCCTTCGCTTAAACCTTTTTTGTCTCCGTCTCTCCTCCGTTTCCTCATTGCATCACTCCGTCATTTGAATATTCTAACTTTCTTTACCTCACACATAAAATAAACGTATTAAAGAGTAAAGATCAGTCATGTAGGCTAGCAAATATACATTGTCTATAAAGTAGAAAAAACATGCTCTGCCAAGGGTTTTTGTTAAAGACGATGAGGAAGATTTGGATTTTTTTTTTATCTCCAGAATTTTAACACTGTCCACCATCCCAAAATAAAATGATTTGTTTTCAATAGCCTTATGATCCATGTCAGAATGTACTTTTCATAGATACTGCAGGCCGCCAAAATGTGGACGGTGGGCCGCAAATGGCCCAGGCGCTGTAGTGTGGACAACTTATACTAATTTGTCAACAGACGTAGAGTCAAGACTCAGAGTGAGGATAACGCATTACAATAAAAGGCAAGATGTGTAGATAAACCAAAAATATAAGAAGACGTAATATTTTTTGAACAGTTTATTCCAAACACAGGAGTCATCTCTTGGTCTCGCGTTCATATTCAAACGAAAACAAGAAAGGTTTTAAAAATGATACAGCTTAGACAGGCTGTCCCAATGTGGGTGATCCTAATATGTCCTGTGTGCTATCTGTGTCTCAGTATCAAAAAAAATATTGAAAATATTGTCATTTCTAAACTTGAATACAGAGAAGCACAAACAGAACTGGATTGTAAATAGCTTATATTAATATGGGCAACGTGTTTTGATAAAATGACCTCATAGCGCCTGACTGAAGCTTCCAGATGAGTCCTGTTTATTACTTTCGCAAAAGGAAGCGAAGTACACTCTTTTTTTTTTCTAGTCATCAGAGACCTCGTAGCTTGAAAAGGCACTGCACTGTGAGTTTCACATCACTATCAAAAATAAGATTCAATCACTAAAAACCTCTTTGAGGTTCTCTGATCATTTTCTCTCTTTAAATCATTCACTGTAAGCCCGGTTCAAATGGATCTTTGACTTATAACCATCAATGGCAGTTCACCGAGCCAATCCAGTAAAAATGGACCTTTTGACGTCTGACACCGTCAATGGCAGTGAATGAGTTAAACGCCAACATACATGATTAAAAAAAAAAAATGGCTGCCCTCCCCTATCCCCCATCTTAGAAGGCAAAACCAAACACAGACAATGTAGGATTGCATCCCTGAGGCGCCGGACAACCTTTGCCAAGTATAAAAATATCTCATAATAAACCATACGTGAGAACAAAAATACACAAAAGTCCATAAACTATTAAATATTATAAAATAGATTTGAAAAGGGATAAGGGGAAGGGAAATATCTTTTGGTTTTGTGAAAGGCAACATTTTCTGTGAAAAAAAAAAAAAAAAAAAATCCTGTACACCAGGGGTCCCCAACCACTGGTAAGCAGGCCAACACCAGTCCATGGATCAACAACGAAAATCTTTAATTATTTCTAGTTTATGTATTATCCGGGTCTGAAAAATATTTTATTTTGAAAAACCTTTTCTTTTCGGACACTTGCGTGCCAAAAGTAAAATTAATAAAAAAAAAATGACGTCTTTGGGAAAGGGAAAAGGTCCAGTTTAGAGAGCCTCAAACTTTGAATGAAAAGAAAGCTTTTAACAGGCAACATCAGAAATCGTACCATATTTCCCGCACTATATGGCGTACCGGATTATCAGGCGCACATTCGATTACACGTTTTCATAAATAGGGTGCACCGCATTATAAGGCGCATAGAATAGAAGCTACGGTAGAGGTTGGGGTTGTGTTATGCATCCGCTAGATGGAGCTGCACTAAAGTAAATGTCAACAAAACAATCAGAAATTAAGAATAAAGACGATTTGTGGAAAGCACTGTCTGAAGAATGACTAAAAAATATCTCGTGATTACATTCGAAGACCATAGATTTTAAAAGAACATAATTATGATTCAATTAAATATTAAATTTAATTTTTTAAAATCTAGTTGCAACCCAAAACCTTAAAATATATAGTTTTGTTTATTTAAAAATGCTTTTGAATGCTTTTGCATTTGAATAAAATTGCACTTTCTTTTACAAAAACTTAATAGTTTTTGCCCCTTGCGCCTGTATAAATTACTTCAAAATTGGAGCAAATATAGCGTATAAAAATTCAAACAAAATTTCAATTGTGAAATACATTCATAACTGAAATGCGAAGGTAAAAATTAAACTTTTTTTTTTCTTCTTGCTGTTTATGCACTCTATAAGATGCAACGGATTATAAGGCGCACGCTCAGCTTTTAAGGAAATTGAAAGCTGTTAGGTGTGCCTAATAATGCGGAAAATACGTTCCTTGAAATAATGATTTCTCGCTGTAAGGACTTGGATCGCTACTACCCAGGACTCCCTTGGTCCATGAGAAAATTCTCAAGCGTTGAACGTCCGTGGTAATAAAAAGGTTGGGGACCACTGCCGTACACTTTTTAGACTTGAAAGCTGGCTAAAAATCCGAAATGTTGCAGCTGCCTGATGCCTCGCTCCATTAATCCGCGGGACGCCTCCGCAGGTCTGTACTGGTCCAAGGAGGTAAAAACCGTAGTCCCGCTTAAGAAGCTTTTGACCCCTTCGTTTCCGTCAGCACGATCCAGCTGGGGTTAAACTCATCATACCCGAAGGGGAAAACTAATGATCCAAAACCAAAGTACCGGCTGCGAGCCGTTCAAAGTCTTCAAGTAAGTTCCGTCCAAAGCGGCGGGTCAGTAATACCGATTGAGACTCCTCGTTCCGGGCACGTCCGGCTGCCCGTTCATCCAGATCTCCCTGATGATACGCTCCCGCTCCTCCAACCTCTGCGCCCGCTCCAGTTCCTCGGCCGAGGTGAACACGTTCATGTTGAGCGTGCGCTCGAAGCGCCGGTGGCGGCGCGCCGACAGGTCCGAGTTGGCGTCCCAGTCCGAGTCGGAGTCGCTAGAGTCCGACGAGGAGTCGGCGGGACGCGTTCGTTTCTTGGCGGCGGGCTGCCGGCGGGGCGGGCAGTCGGTGCGGAAGGAGATCTGGATCACCAGCGCGAAAAGGGTGAGGAAGAGGCCCAGGCAGACGCCGCAGACGAAGAAGAGGGCCGCCCTCTCCGGGTGGTCTGGTGTGGAGCGGAAGGATGGCGACCACAAAAGTGAGTGATGTGTGACAGGAACTCTCATCATTTGTTCCATATCAAATATTTGACCATCTGCTTCTTTAGCTGTCATTTTTGTCTCCATCTCTAGGGGGCGTAGCTAGAAATTTTTCTTTGGGGTGTCTGGGGTTTCACAAAAGATCAGTGAGGTGTGCACAGGTAGGGTTTCATGAAATAAATCAGTGGTTCTCAAATGGGGGTACTTGATGGCACTTCTGGGGGTACTCGAGATTTTATATAAAACAAACAAGTGAAAAGGCTTTAAAAATAATCATTGAATTAATTACTTGGTTCAGGAAAATATCAGTAGACTGATTATCAGTTTTAAATCAAAATAAGATTTTTACAAACATTGTCTTTTAAACTAACTCATCAGTTTTTTAATATTCAGACATTATGGACCAAAACAGTATTGAAAAATAAAATCTTAAATGTCTGTTTTATTCACTGTCAATTGGAAAACATGTTTTGTTTTTGACTTAAAACACAGCAATCAAAACCTGTGTTGCTGAGAAAATATGGTTCATCAAGAAAAACTGCTTCTAAACATGTTTGGTGGATTCAAGAAACTTTCATCAGTATAGACTCTAGAAAATTGCAAGACTGATTCAGATAAAATGCCACACATTGAATGGAAGACTGTGGAAGCATGTCGTCTCGACAAATAGGATCCCCAAGCTATTCTAAGCTTACTTTTATTTATTTATATTTTTTTTGATAAAGGGTATGTATTTTTCCTCCTCAGCAGCACAGGTACATTTTAACCTGCAAAAAATTGCTCCTCAAATGAAGTCATTGATTAGCAAAATTCTTCCTCAAAGTACAATGTATTTTGCGCCACAAACTATTTTTTTTCAACTTCAGTGATTAAATCTGTTCTTAATTTTTCTTACTTGAGACGTATGTGTAAGCCGCCAGTGCGTTGCTAATGAGGGCCATGCTGGAGCCGGAAGAGGTGTTGATTATGGGATTCATCTCCAGGGGCCTCAACGGAGTCTCGCCTCCCCCTCTTCCCACCTCTGGATACCTCTCCTGGTTGGCGCTGGTCTCTCTGACACGCTTCCTGTCTGGAATGGGAGGAAACAACAGAAAAGTCACACTGAGAGACAACTCATCAGGATATTTGAGTTTGGTCCAGAGTTTGGTCCAGATTGCGACGAGGCACATTTGAATGAGTTCCGACCTTCGAATTCTACCACATGTGGCATCCGCTGGTTGGGTCATTTACAGTCAAGCATGAGAAGTACTTCTAAGCAGCTGAGTCATCCCGCAAGCGTCTATGTGGGTGTTTGATTCGTTGCGGTCAGATACGATGCATCAAACACATGTTCAGTCTTGTGATGGACAAGATTACATGGCACTGCCGCAGCAACCTGACTCAGGCCATTAACGAGCAGATAACAAATCTGAGAAAGTTGGAGCTGTAGTATCTTTTACAAACGCTTCTCTTGTATAGTCTTCACAGCAAAATGAACGCTTGTGTACAGGAGATCATTTGTGGAATTTTCTAATACTCCGTTCCATGGAGGGCTGGGCAAAAAAAGTTGACCAAGTCAGGTGTGCCAACTTTAAAAATATGTCAATTAAAATGAATCATAAATGCTTGTGTCATCTCTCCGGCCACTCCAGCTTCCTTCCACACTCCGAAAAACAAGCATTGCAGGTGTATTGGACACACTAAATTTGTGGTCCCAATGCGCCTTGCAATTGGCTGGCAACCAGTTCAGGGCGTCCCCCGCCTATTGTCCACAGCCAGTGGAAATTTGGAAAAAGGAACCTGGAGATACAGCCCCATTGCTTGTCAATTTCAGGGTAATGCTAACTAGCTCCATGGGCAAATTTTGTTATCTTAAAATGAATATGTATAAGATAATAAATAAAGGGCAGTTCTATTTTTTCCAATTTACATTCGGCTTTACTTTTAACCCCACAAATGAGCAACATCGACTGAAATAAACAACATGTAACCTAATATCCAAAATAAACAGAATCTTTGCGCTGCTAGCATAATGCACGTCACTTGTGATGATGTTTTAGTCGTTGTGGTGGAGCGTTATTTGGTGAAATGTCACACAAAAGCAATGCAATTTGGGAGACCTCAATTAAGGTGTGTTAGATTTCTTATCTGATAAACACAGTTTAGACTGGAACTGCTGGCTAAAAGCGTAAACGCTTCCACCTGGACCTACGGCCGTGCCGTAAATGTCGGCTAGCATTACCAGGAATTCACAATCACACACATTAAACCAGCCAGAAAAATAAACAAGACGATCTTAGCAGGTGAATGAGTCATTATAGCCCATTATCCTTTTTAGTTGTTGCAAGAAACCTCTACAATTAATTTTGTGGTCATGTACGGTCCTCTTCAAGGTCACTTATATTAAATTAGTCTTGTAAGCTAGGACGCTGGTTAAAAAAGTTTTATATAGCATGAAAAAAAACCTGAAAATTAGTTTTTAGTCAGTTATTGAGTAGATGATAACATGAAATTGTTAGCTCACTTGTTACATACAGTCAGCATGCCATAAATGATGACTAACCATTATTAGCGTATATGCTAAGAGTGCTCTCACTACATATATTTTATTGATATTGTAATAAAATTGCAGATTAGCTTTATGTTGGTTTTCAATCATTCTTTGAAATGTTTACATTAAACTAGGCTAACCATGTTCAAACAAAGAAGCTGGTTATTGTTAAAGATATTGTATGCCAACTAGCAAAATTAGCATATTTGCTAACCATACTCGTACTACACATTCTTATATTGATATTGTATGCCAACTAGCAAAATTAGCATATTTGCTAAGTATACTTGTACTACACATTCTTATATTGATAAGATAAAATCACAGATTGACTTATCTTGGTCTTCCGGCATGTTTTGAAGTTAGGCTAACCACCTACTAGCAAGGGCTGTCATCATTCACAGAACTGGACAGGTAGTATATTTAGAAGCCTTTTTTTCCACCAAAGACACAACATTTCATCCCCTAGACAAAAGCCGAGACAAATGATGTGATTAGGAATGTAGACTTGAATGTCAACGTGTCACGTTCCACCCTCATGTCTTTACAGTACTCGTCCCGTATCGCTCTATCAAAGACGGAAACCCGTTTTTCCAGATGAGCTGGAAAGTCGGAAAGAGCTTCCAAGGAGGTCAAGGCCTTTCGAGCGCTGTCGTCACCAAAGGATGGATCCCTTCTCCTTTGTTCCTTTTGGTAATCAGTGATGTGGACGCAACGCAGGCTGTCTTCTGTCATGAATTCAGCATTGTTAGCAATACCTTTTTTTATTCCCCTTGCTATAGCCCCGCCCACTTTCCAGGAGTTTGGATGACTGATTTAGACTGTGGTCGCAAATACGTAAGTGCATCCATTGACTTGGAATATTTTTAGACCGCTGATCATATACGGCTCGAGGAGAAGACATATGGAAACAGTTGGACCTCAGTGACTTTAAGTATACATCCATGCCCCGATTTGAAACCTCAATATTGTTCCTCTTGAAGCCTGGCGGGGGGATGGGGTACGGTCGAGTGTTAACCTCTCTCCATGGGGGTTTAATTCGGGCCTGACCCAAGTACATGTGTGTGTAGTTTTACGCACCTGAAACAGTGTTGGGGCGTTTGACTGAGGTCCCCTCAGGAGGGCTGTCTCCCACTATGTTGGGGTCATGAGCGCTGGATGGTGGGGAGTGCGCTGGTGGTCTGGAGCTTTGTTCCTGGAGTAGCTTCTTTGGGACTTCAGAGAAATGAAAAGGAAGAGAAAAGAGGATTACTCTAAAAGATCGCGTGTAAAATGGAGAAAACAAGCCGCGTTGAACGCATCAATCAGAACGCAGCATGATGACAAACAATGGAAGAGAAAAATTCTTTTCACAAACATTCATCGTTATTCAAACAAAACTAAGGGGTGGGGAGTGAGGAAAAATCACAGGAAAAATGGGAAATATCCATTTTATATATAATAGATTGATAAATCTTGTTGCTTTAAGTTGTAATATCAACATTCACCACTAGATGGCAGATGGGACTTTTTCTGTTTGATCTAGGTGTTCTACTGCCCTATTGGCTGGGAAAAAAAGGTACGTAATTCTCGGTAAACAGTACATGACTCGTCTGGATTTTGCATTAAAAAAAAAACCAACCCTGTCTAGATTACCAAAACAATGACAAAACGTATTCTATTTAAAGCCCATAAGCGCGATGATTCACACAACTTCTTTGACCTTGCACTGTTTCCCGAAACACCCACACACACCCCCCCTTAAACCTCACAGGGTCCTGTGAGTGAGTCAGGGAGTCTGCGCTCCTGCCCCCCTTGATACAAACCCACAACATCGGGGGCTGCACATTCCTGCCCCTACTCCCATGTGGATTTGGCGGGCTGAACCTCAGGTCCAACCTATGTGTTTGTGCGGTGAGTGTCGGCGTCACTCGGGAACGATGTTCAATGAAGACAAATCAGCTGTTTCCTGACATCATTTGCTCTAATAGTGAAGCATGTGCGCGATAGTAATGCCGAAATAACAAGGACAATGTACGTCATTGTCAAAAACTGCTCGCAATGTCGGAGACAAAGGGAAAAAAAATATTCTCTGAGGGAGACCTTTAATCCAATCGAGGAAAGAATTTGGAACTTTTAGCCAATAGATGAGCTGTGAAAGGTTGCTATCAACCATTGTAAACACTAATATACATATATAGGATTTGCTTTGATTTGAATGACACATCCGCCTTGTCAACAATTTCACGAAATATATTTAAAAATACAAGGTTATAGTACAGATTTAAGTGTAACAATGACACTGGTTTTACTTTTTAGAGGACATGAAGGTAAAAAGGTTGCGAAAATACATATTTAGGTGACTATTTTTGACCAATTCAATCAGAGAGGCCCTAATATATATATATATAATGTATATAAACACATAATATATATATATATATATATATATATATATATATAGTATATACTAAAGATACAATGCAAACGTGTTTTAAGGTATCGTACAAGGTCAAGAAAGTTAGATTTCTGCAATTGGCTTGTCTCATGTAGCAAAACCACACAATATGTCACCTGAATTGTTTGTAAAAGCCCCCAAATCCGATACCTCAATTTACTGAAAATTGCTCGGTACAAAGTAAAATCAACAAGCAGCCTCTGAGCAGAGGTGAGAAAAGCAGCTTTCCTCATCAGTCTGGCACGCTAATGACGGCTCCCAAACGCTGCAACCGTCACCAGCGCCGCACCTTGATTACAGCCTTCTGATTGGCTCTAATTTACTGCATATGTGGCCCAGGGTCACAGCTTTGAGACGCCACGGTGTGACACACAAACGCACATTCGCTACATACATGTGACTGCTAACAATTGCTTTTTACTCACTTTCATTACACTTATTGACCTTGGTGAGAATTTTTCTAAAAACCTTATGACGCAAATGGTAGAAAGCAAACTTTTATGTCAAGCAGAAAAACACTTTTATTATAGTTTGAAATTTTTCATTATGGATAGCCTTTATTTTGTTTTGACTTATTTTTTTTTAAATACAGTTCATTTTAATTAATGATTACAGCAAATTTGTTTTTTAATTTTCAAAATGCCTCATTTTAGATATGATTGCTTGACATCAAATGTATTTCACCACAAAGTGAAAGCATTAAAAAAACACTGGGGAGCTGAAATTTGCCCCAGATGCTAAAAACATGTCAAAGTTCAACATGGCACATCCGGTTAATTATCGAACTACCAGAATGTGGCATCCATTGGCTAAAATCCTATGAGAATTATGTGAAAAAAGAAGACCCAAAAATGTTCAAAATACCACAAAAGGGGTTTAAGTAGCAAAATCCACCTGTTTTTAAACCATCTCTGGTTTTCAGACCATTTTGCTCATTATTGTCGACTAAATATGACATCACATGTAATGACCAATCACAGCTCAGCTTACAAATGTCACATGATCAAACAGGTGAACCGTGATGGGTAAAAACGGATGGATTTTGCTGCTTAATTCATATTCCACAAACGCAATATTAATCCGAATATTGTGTTTAAATAAAAGTAGTTGCTTAGAACATATTAATGTAAAATAAATATTTTTTGACCGCATGCTGCCGATGATGTCAGGCGGGCGTGAATCACTACTCGCTCAGTGCTGAATGAAAACGAGGCACCTGACTTGATGGCGACGGTTTTGAATGGCCGTCGGGCGCGAAAATACTAGGCGGGAAAAGAGCGTTCACAACAATGGCCAGTGTTTACACTGGTGGGCTCAAGCTTTGTTTTCACTGGGGCTCTTTCCTCCAGCCAAAGTGTGTGTGTGTGTGTGTGTGTGTGAGTGAATATTTGCGGCCCATGTGCTGACCAATGCAGTTGTAACAAAGCCCTTGTAAGCCAGAGAGGATAGAGTGAAATATTAAACCGGGCTAAATCCGAAATGAAATCACAACAGGGCCGACAAATTAAATACACTTTTGTCCAGATAAGTACACCAAGCAGGTTTGTGTAACATTGACAGCCATATTTGTGAAAAATATGATTATAAGTACATCGGTACAACATCTAACCCTCTGTGATATTGCTTGATTCTTGTTGTCTTCAGTAAACAATACAAAATAAACAATAATAATTGGTCATCTCTAAATAAAATTTTCATGAAAGACTACAAAAATTAATCACTTATCACTTTTGAGTGATGGAAATCAGATTTGACCCTTATGCAGTATTTTAACAAATTTTTGGTTCATTTTCTTCCACATCATTCTTGCCGTATTTTAGCCAAGAAATGTCACACTCCTGGTATTGTTATAACTAAGTGGTGGTGCCATGTTAAAATTTGATATGTTGTCACCATCTTGGTGAAATTTCAGCTCCCTAGTGTCTTTTTTGAATGCTTTCCCTTAGATGTGAATTGTTTTTGATGTAAACATCAAGAGAATGGACAAAATACAGCAGAAGAGTTAAGTTCTAGCTCTAATATCTCTATTATTAAAATACTTCATTTAATAATTGATTAATTGTCAATAATTGATGAATTTTGCCGGCTCTATATTTTTAATGTTGCCTTTTTCTTGCTCTAGTTATATGACAATTCGTGTCTCCCCAACTTATTTTTTTTAATCGCTGCACCTTGCAATAAATTCAAGTTATATGGTCACCGTTAAACTGGATTTAGTTTCAACTGCATTATAATTCGGAATTAGTGTTCTCATATAAAAATGCATTCAAGTCAACGTTATTGGTACATGAATGGAACATGTGGTTTCAATCAGCGAGCACTACTTAAACTCTAATGTTCAAGTTCAGTCGCTCTCTCACACGCGGTTCACATCGGCATTCATGGACACACTTCGGTTATAAAGCTTTTACTCCGTATTTATTTTTTTACTGTCAAAGTCTTACGCGACATCTGGCACATGACCATTTATCATCCGGCGAATAACATTGCTGCTGATGTACCAAGCAAGGTGAAAAGGACAAGCGCAAACCAGATGACATCAGCATTTTTGATTGCATAAGTTATGAATGTGACATATAAACAAGATCGTGTATTGTTTAGCTGTGGATAGCAATACAAAAAACGGCATAAACACGGCTTTGTTAAAGTGTGCCATCTTGACATCACTAAACCAAATAGAATGAAAGAATGCGTGTCGGGGGAATGATTTACACACTCATTTCATTCTCGCCTCGCCGCACAAGAAAGTCTCAGTTTTCACACAATTCTACTGTCATTTTCGGATCTATAGAGGAGCATGAATTACGAGTAGTTTACTCCAGTTAACTCCATTTTTCTCAATGTCTCAAATGTATTCGATATTTTCACAACAGCCGTCCAGTAAATCACAATCGATTTCCATGTTTATGCGGCCAAGGAAACATCGTTGTCTTGCTCAATTCACAGAACCAGCGCATGATTCCCACAAAGCTGGAAGCAGCAGATATAAACGATCTCATAACATGGTTATAAAAGCATTCGCAGAACCCAAACACCAACGTACACGAAGAGGAAATTCAATATCGAAAAAGCCGCAATTAGAATGTTCCATCCTGGACAGCTGCCGCCGACTGAGGCCTTTAATTCACCCAGAAGCCTCTTGCAGGAAATGATCTGAGGCCGTTGGCAGGAAGCTCGCTAGGCTAGGAAGTTATTGACGGTGATTATTCGTAAATGCATGAATAAGAATCGCTGAAAATGAATTAGACGAGAGCAAGCCTTCTTCTATGTTTTGTTCTCATGGTTTGTGGTATACTCAGGATTTTCAACTATGAACTCTCTCACTGCCAGTCTGGTTAAAACCGATTTTTGACTCGTTTAGCCGTCAGTGGCAGTGACTGCATTAATAGTGCGTCAATTACTCACCAAGATTCAATTTTGCAATACTTAAGTCAATCCAAAATATTTCTTGACAATAATATGTTCTATGCAGCCCCTCTAGTGTCAACACGGCATTCTGGTTAATACATTGTTCCCTCATTTTTTGGGGTTATGGGGACCGAAAGTGTGCTAAAGTGCATAAAATGTGTTTATTAAAACCTTGAATACCATTCTTTCCCATGCCCAGTGATCCCCCTAACCGTAGTACTGCAGGTGGACAAGCATGTGTCTCTTTGGGCACAATTTTTACTTTCGTTTACAACACACAACATACAGTGTGCCAGAATGAGCAGGCGCTAACTCTCCCTGACTCTGCAGTCTCCCACCTCTCTCCACTGAAAGTTGATGCATAGCTGTTTTATCTGTGTTTCACCTTGTTTGCATGTTTTATCTTTTTATTTTTTAACGTTATTTTAATGTACAGCACTTTTGTTGACCATGGTCTTTTGAATGTGCTTCAGAAATAAAATTTGACGTACTGAAACACAACCCATTCCCCAAAATGCAAGTTTTCTTAAAGGGCCAGGCTGGATGATTCCTGTTCACTTCCCCCGACTGAAGTCCAGAGAAACATACATGCCCTCGGGGTAGCGGCTGTCGCATGTCAGCCAAACCGAAGCCCGTAGTCATGAAAAAAAAAAAAAAACTGCGAGGGGGAGGCAGTTTTATTTTACATCTTAAACACACGCACGACCTCTCTTGTACTTCGGCATGCGCGCAGCTCACATTTTCGAAAACAAACAAAAAACTGTGAGGCCCTGAAGTGAAACACAAAATAGCTAGGGAACACTGTATTGTCTTTGTGGAATTAGAATTAAACAGCAAAATATTCTTGTTTTTAACCATCTCTTTGGGCGGCCATCTTGCAAGTAAAAAACAATTATGACTTAGCTAGCGGGTGTCACATGAAAAATTTGGGAAAAATGGTGAGCTGCGATACGTTATTACCTGAGCAACAGTGATGCTTTTCTGGTGACTGCTAATGACAAAATGGCCGCCCCTGTGATAGATAAAATCAAGTATAGTAATATGTATAATATAATATAACATTCTTACTGGATCTCAACCATCTTGAACTGGATTGATATAAATCAAAGTCAATATGGGCTAAGACAAATATTCATTCAAGTCTAACCACCATTTTACTTCTATAAAATCAGACAGTAGGTCAAGCTAAAAACGTTCAGTTAAACTACGGACAAGTTGTTTCTCTTTATTCACAATATGCAGTATTTATGTCAACACCTCCATTGTGTAGAACAATGCACACACACACATACACACATGCATATACATCACTTTTATCAGCTCTCCTCCAAAAAGCTCAGCTGTTTTCTAATCAGTCCCCAAACACCACTCATGCTAACAGTTGGCGTCATGAACATGTACGAAGACAGAAATAGTGGCACTTCTGACAGTCTGCGCTCACAACAACGAGTGACAAAAGCACTCAGCTGTGGAGCTACCTCACAAAAGACACAAAATTAGTACATTCGTTCAGCTAGCTCACACAAACTGAGCTATGTTTTGTCGTCAAATCCTCATTGTTTTGAACAAACAAGCTAACAAGTAAGTACTGTACTAAATCTGGACTCAGAAAATAGAGGGCCTTTTGTCAAAATTAATGATCTTTATCGTGATTGTGTTATGAAGAAAACATTAGTTATTACTTTAGTTGCATATTTGCATATTAACAAAAGCTGTACAGATTTAAAACAAACTCATTTTTAGGATATATCATTCGCTGCTTAAAAATGGACGGAGGGCCGCAAATAGCCCCCAAACCAAAGTTTGGAAACCACTAGTTTCGCCAGATGACTGAATAAGATTTCCAAGCCCTGAGGTCACTTATGATGCAGTTAACAATTCACCATCAAAAACTTTTTACTACGCTTTTCCAAAGCCAGATTTACTTAACCCTTGACCCTGCAAGATGTTTCCTCCAAAATAGGTCCTGGCCTTTGAAAGCAGCCATGTTTGTATTTCCACGTCCTTACTGACTCCACGTGGGGGATGATGCGACCGTCCTAGTCAGCTCATCCTAGCTGCTACCCTATCTAAACGCTCCCGCTGGGTCAACACGGACGTCACCCGTCCTGATCCATCAAACTGTGCCGACTGCCTAAACTCACTCCTTCATATCTGACTCATTAGGTCATGGATTGGATGTTGCTGACGCCATCAAATGGCAGCAAGTTGTGAAAACAGTTATTTGTTGTCGCTGACGTGGTTAGCTATTAGCTATTAGCTCTTTCAAGTTGCCTTTGGAAGGGCTCATGCGAAAATCGGGGTAAAAGCATGATAAAATATCGGGTTTTCAATATGTCCAAAATTGACAATATTTCCAATTTTTAATGGCAGTAAATGAGCCCGACATGGGCTACACTTGACACCTACAGGGTATATCTCTCGACCTCACATTTGCAAGCATTTAGAAGGGACGGCAGGCAGCGTGGCGTATTGAAACTTAATCGATGCAATATTTTAGCCTCCTAGTGTTCTTTTGCATGCTTTTACTTTGATATAACACATCAAAAAACATCAAAAAGCCAGAGTTGGGTAAAAAAATTTCCCCAGGGATTGATTAGCATTGTAGAGCAGGCATAGTTTGTGTATTATCTTCCATGGCAGAATATGAAGTAGATGACTAGGAAACAAAATTGAAGCTTTTTTTTTTTTTAAAAAAACAAACAAAAACACAAATAAGCCCACAATTCAAAACATGGAAAATTGTGGTCACGGGTTAAATGTGCTTCATTGATTAAACCAACGGCCATGAAGAAGCTAATGCAACAAAGCGGAGCAATATCAGACTTTGGTAATACAATTAGGTCATGGAAGGGTTATTTTTGTGCGCCATGATAAAGACATGTCTGCACTTCATTGTCAACATATTTCACGGTGGTCCAAGAGGAATTTATTTTTCCGCCCCTCAACTGTGCGGGTGTGACACACCAGAAGACTTCCACATCAGTATGACATGCTTGTCACAGAAAATGGGCGATATAAATATTAAAATCATCAGTTGCTATTCATTTCATAGAACTGTATGTTAGCTACATATAAATGATATGTGATCTTTTACTTACGTTCACCAAGGTATGTAGAAAAAATCAAAAACCCTAGGATTGAACCCTGTGGGACACCACCAAATTTGAAAGCTGAGCTGGAACCAGCCTCTGATTAGGTTGACCCAAGTAAATCACACGCTACGTTAAAGCCTCGCTGCATATCTAATTGGCCTTGTCGTAAACACCACACATGACTGGAAATAGATTAACCATTGTTCCTAAATAGAAAGAAAGGAAACACTTCAGCATCTGCGTCACATTCTTACCCTATGATTTGACGTTGGCTTTCGTTATCATTTTGGGAAAAGCCGAGCTCCTGTCTGCCATATCCTTGTCTATACCCTGTCATTGTTGGGTAATTAGATGAGCTTCTAGTCAGTCGTAACCAGCATCATCATACACACCCTAACCATAGCCTTCAAAATATGGAAATTTCTAACATGCGAGTACAGAGGCATGTGTTCTTTCTCAAAGCGTGTTGACAGCGCAGGGGAGTTGTGGTTGGTAACGATTGGGGGGGTCTGGGTTGCTCTGTCATCACTCTTATCACCAATATGATTAAGGGTAAAAAAAAAAAAAAGGTCCTGAAGAAATTGGAGTACCTCGGCTGAAAGAATGCTACATTTATTTTGTGTACACTGTCAGGAATGAGTCAAGCTAATTGTAGCAATAGGCGTTTAAGCTAGGTGAGAAGGCCAACTTCAAAATAAAGCTTATTTTATAACATATGGACATCAATGGTATATTTTTATTTCTGAGTGAATCCTGACAGCACGTCGCGGCATAATGACTGATTTGACTCATCGGGGACATCAGCAAAGTTCACTTGCTAATTACACTAATTAAGGATACTTAAGAAAGACTTCATTAAACTGACAACTTATAATACAAGGCCTGTTGCCAGTAATTAGCAACGTTAGTTAGTTAATTTGCACTCAATTGCCATAAAAGCTAGAAAGAAACCTCAGGCTACTTTTCAAAGACAATATAATAGACGTGAATGACGCAGTTGCCGTTCCAACTGATCACATTTTAACGAAACACTGCCCGTAAAACACTGCTATGTAATGTAAATGTAAGTTCGCTCATTAAGGTTTTCCATTTCTAAACATTTTATGCATTTGATTTTTTAACAAAAGAAAAAAAGGGCAAATTGAGCAAGAAAAAGAAAAGTTTAATCACTACTTTGCACTTATTTTGGCTGTTGCAAGTATTTTTGCGAATGTAACCCCTGCAAAAAAGTTGAGGCTAAACTATCTAAAAATTAAAAGGATTAAGTCATTATTACTTGAATCATTATCTTTGGGATTCATATATATATATATATATATATATATATATATATATATATATATATATATATACAGTATATATAATCCAAATACCTAAGTATTCAACAGATTTTTCAGTAGGGTATCCCAATACCAAAATATTCAACAGCTGCAGCCTTAATTTGAGTTTGGACAATGTGCCGCTGAGCACTATTGTTACAAGCAACTCTGGAAATAGCTATTTATAGGGAGCTACAAAGCACAGCTGTTAGTATTCGAATGAGAACGGAGGGAGGGGGGGGCAGACAGGAGGGACAAATAGGTAAACAAATGCTGCTATTGTGCATAAACACAACATAGTGTAGAAAAGCTGAGCGCCGGTTTCCATTGGAGAAGTGCCTCCCGCGGGCCCGACACTTTGGGATTGCAGCTCGTCGGCTTTACGCCCCGTCTCCGCCTCCTCCTTGGTCTTCTGACCCGGTCCACTTAGGCACGGTCTTAAAACAGTTTGAGCCCCAACAGATGCTGATGGGTGCCCCGAGGGGTCAAGAGTGGTGCGGGAAGGCGTGAGCGAGACAGAGACAAGCGTGACTGATGCGCGCGCGGGCTGCTACAGACGCCGCTGTAAAAAGCCTTTAAGATAAATAGCGCTTCAACTTCCTCCTCTGGGTCCACTTTGGACTTTTTAGCACTATATTTAGGATGCTTCATCAGCAACAATAATGTGAGAGCATCCAGCGTCAGACTATAAAATTTTCCAAAGGGTTTGCATTTTCTGACACACTTTAAATAAAATGCTTGAAACGTAGCTCAGAGACTTCCACCGCAAACCTGAGTGCATTAAGGAGTGTATTCAAACAGCTAAATACTATAGCTTAATCTTTGGGTCTGCTATTTTAGTGCCGATGCTAAATAGTGCCTAAGATGCAGCACTTTAACCATTTATGCAAAGAATGGAGCAAAAACATTGCAGCAACTCATGTAGACAGATAATATAGCAGCTCTCAGTCATATTATTTATTTTCTGTGAAGAACTAATATTAGTGCTGTACTGATGATCTGAGATGAGTTGCGACATCTCCCTAAAGAGCAGCAAAATGGCTGTTCAATTGGCGTAATGCGGAAAAAAAAGTTTAATTCCGTCTAGTTCTATATAGTTGTATTCTTACAGTTTTTTTCAAAGCACGATATCATAGTGTCATTTTTCTTTTGTTTAAAAAACAAAAAATGAATGTTTTTTGAGAAAAGAATGGGATGCTCTAATGGTATTTAAAATCACATCCATTGGAAACATCTAATATTCCTCTCACCATCCTTTTAAAGTAACATTTAGTATTCCAAACTATTGCACAAGAGTAACTACAGTTAAGATTTGAAAGTTTAAAAAACGTTAAAAAAAAATACTTTTATCTCCTCATGAGAGTGAATCATGTGAGTGTGCCAGCATTTTTAGTGTAGAAATTTAAGCACTGATGATAGTTACATAAAAATAATAAAATACTGCCTCGGTCTTAACTTATCAGTAGTAACAATGAAAATGCTGATGCTTGTGTCTTTTAATGCAAAAAAAAAAAAAGCCACAAAAATCCAAAGAAAATACAAAACAAATGGACGGAAAACCCTTTGACAATAGACCTCAACAAATCATTGTTTTATGATGAAATAGACTTTCAATCTTAATCCGCATTTGACTGCATTGTTGTCATTCAATCTGCACTACTCCCTTAAAATCACTGCAGCAGTCTCTTTAGAGTCGCACAAAGCAATTTGATCTGCGGGGCGCACATCACATCTGAAACGAACCAGACTCACGCAAGTGTATATTAGCGCGCGGGCCGACACCTGACACCTTAACTCAAACACTACACAGAACACCTTGGCGACATGTAGAGTGAGGCCAGAGGCAGCAGACGTACGCTGGAGACGATTTTACCAAAAGACACTCGAATGACTCTCAGACTATGACAAACAAAATTCGCTGGTCTGAAGTCTTTGGTGTGAATGGCACATGTCATGTTTGGAGGAAACCTGGCACCGCTAATCAGCAGGTCTGTATCATCCCTACAAAGAAACATGGTGGTGGCAGCATCATGCTATGGGGATGTTTTACATCAGTAATTCCTGCCAATAAGGCATTGACAAAGTATAATGCAAAGGTTGCAAATACTTCTCTAAGTGTGATTTCTTAGTTTTATATTTTTAATAAATACAAAAAAAGTCACAAAAACTTGACTTTCGCAGTCATAATACGACATTGTGTGTAGAGTTCTCATAAATACAGTTTAAACGAGGCTGTAATATGGCAAAAGTTGAAAAAGTGAAGCACTGCAAATTCAGTGATATCTCTACTTATGAGTGTCGCTTGTTGACTAAAACTTCAAAATTATACAAAAATAGATATTACTCCTGTGGATGTGTAAATGATGTCTCAATCACTGGAAATGTAAAATAAAAGCGTACAAATAAAACGACCTAAACAAATTTCTCTGCACTCACCACCGATATACCAGCTCCATCCCAAGGCAACCAAATGAACTGTATTCATATTATCAACTGCTTAAATTAATGTTATGAATTAAAAAGTTTTAAAAATACAAATAGAATGACCTAAACAAAGTTCTCTGCAAACACCATCAATACATCAGTGGTATCTCAAGGCAACCAAATGAACTGCATTCGTATTATAACCTGCTTCAATTAATATTTAGCGTGAAAGGTTTAGGAGGGGTTTTGTTTTTTGTCTTGGAACGGATTAGGTTATTTACACGTAAAAAGTGTCTCTATTGAAGAAAAAATTCACATTCCAAAATGATTTCTTAAACTAATACATTTCGTAAGTAGAGGTTCCAAACGTGATGGCTTCTTTCTTGGCTTCACTTAGCGGAGTTCAGTCAAAGTCAGTCTGCTAGTTTTGGCCAAATGCTGCTAACAGACAAATAAGAAAAAAAAAAAGTTACAGTACGGTCTTTCTTTCAAATGCTTCACACGGACGGGGTCAAGGACATTCCAAAGACATGAGAGTGTGAAGTAAATGCAAGAGACGACCACCCCAATGATGAATACGGGGTGACCTTTATGGGCCAAATCTCACATCAACACTCTGGCGCATACGTTTTATTAGGTGAATGAAAGACATACGACGCGGCCAATGGCACACGCGTTTGCAGTCTTGCAGATTCTTAAAACATTTTTGTACACCTCTTCAAAATCTCTTCCAGTCTTTGTACTTTTTAACAGGGAAGAAATCATTCAGGTTACCTTCATTCAGACTCCTGGACTCTCTCAAAGCGCTTCTGCTATAAGTCAAATCCATGCGCAAACGGCTCACATTGTGGATACATGAACGTGGTAGAAATAATCACAGTTGATATCTTTATCCTTTGGCGCAGGCTGCGAGCATGGTTACACGGGCCCCCTCAACAAATTGCCAGGTTGGATTTGCTTTAGTTTGTGCATCTTAGAATACAATTTGATTGAAAACAAACACGCTGCCAGAGAGAGAAAAAAAAAGTCTGCAGTGGGGGTTGAGGGATGGAAAATTCCCATATAACAGGGCTGACTAAAGTTAGAAATAAAAGTCAAACCAAGGAGGTCCGAAAACTGAAGATGAACATGCAACTTCAATTTTCTTCCTTCGCTGTCTGGTCGAAGCAAAAAATGCTCCCCGAGTATGTTTTTAGTGGCTGAAATCCAAGATCCAAATAGAAAACAACTCGCTTGGGAGTATACAAGTGCAAACAAAATAAACACTGCTCTCATGCTGCTACTGATCAGCAACTGAATCCGGATGCTTTCTGTGACAAAACACATCGATAACATTGGAAAAGCAATAGGAAACTTTTTTCAGGTTTTTCAGTAAGTGACAGCTATATTGAGTGACATGAAAATTATATTATCTTTTCAAATTAAGAGCAAATTGATTGGAACATGAAGCAACAGATGTGTATGACGAAAAAAATGGATGCTTTTTAATGCCATTTAAGCCTTCGTTTATTGAGAATCCATTCAAAAAAGGACTTTTTATGCTTTTTATTTGGCCCACAAATAACCTATTTTCAGTACACTATCTACAACTATTGAATATTCATTGTGTGTTTTGTGCGTGTGCTCAAGACCTCAGAGCGCATCTGTGGAGCAGCCTAACCCTCAATGAAGGACATTCACCACACCAGGGTTCTGCGGAGAACACGCAACATCATCAAGGACAAGACACAACCACAAAATGATCTGTTAAAAATGCTGCTATCAGGCAGATGCTACAAGGGCCTGAGGACTACCAGACTGGCAAACAGGCTCACAAACTAATCTGCCTCCTACTGCATGCATAAGCAATATCTTGCACTAAAAAAATTGCACTACATGATATTCTGCACTACATTACACTACATTTCTATTTATTGCTATTTGAATAAGAATTTCATTGTGTTGTACAACCTTACATATGACAATAGAGCTCTTGAACCTTGAATGCACGATAACAAATAGAAAACGACAAAAAGACTTTCCACACATTAAAATTTAAGTCTTACTTAAATTCCTCCTTAGAAACACCTGTAGCACATTTTGCTGGCTTCAAGAGCACATTTGAGCAAGCCTGGTTTGTTAACACGATCAGTAAGAACGGCTGCATTGACAGTTCTCCCCAGCCTATATGGAGCACTAGCTTAACTACTAGCCCAGTACTTGCATAGCGGCCATTTTTTCTCTCTATTCTTCATCACTGTATATTAACGTCTGTTCTCCCCAATATTTTTTTCTGACCATTTGAAAACCTTCACAAATGACCTAGCTTATGCTAGGTCGCAGTATTATTCGAGCTCATCATTGAGGATTCCTTGTTTGCTCCATCACGTCACATGACAGCACACAACCGAGCATCTAGGAAGAAAGATGGCCAACCGAGAATACCAGCTACATGGCAACCTTCAACATACACCTCATGAGTAGCAAAAACCTCCAAGGTATCGGGTTGCAGGCAGGAAACAGATGGCCTGCTGGGGCTGGGTAAAAAAAATAGAAGGAAAAAAAAAATCAAATGCCATAGAAGGCAAGCGTGAGTGACTCCTTTTCTATTTTTTTCTTTTGCTCCATCCTTCATCTTTTCATCCTCGGCTGGAAGGAAAAGGAAAAGTGAGGCGGCCGTGGCGGTTGGGGACCAGATCAGCGGCTTCAAGCCAAAGATCACAGCGATGGAGTTCCCAGGGAGAGTTTAAACGCAGCATGTTTCAAGCCGCAGTCGGCCAGTAGACTATAAAAGGCTACTACTGTAAAACATACCTTCAGGTGACTGAACATTTTCACGTATTTGGTAGCTTTCATTTTGATGCCAACATTTTTCATTTATAATTAACGGCTAATTGGGAATTTGACCGCAGTTCCGACTTCCTTCAAAGCGGTCTGATGACCTGTGCGCGGTATGACTAACCGGATGCGTCAGCCTCTGATGGCAGATGACCTTTCGACCTGAAATCAGCAGCCATAGCTCAATGGACTGAAGTACTCTATTACTTTATGTCCTCAAGATTAGAAGTCATTGTTTACTTTAAAGTAATTAATTACTAACCTCAAAGTAATGAATCACTTAAAATAATCACACAAGTAGATATTATTTTAATACATTACTTCAGTACTTTCGTACCTAGTCACTTTAATTCTTGATTCCCAAAAGTGACTTTAGTACTTAAGTAAAAAACTACTCATTTACTTAATACTTTACTTACTTACTTAATACTTTAGGACTTTAACACCTAAAATAATCAACTACTAACCCCAAAATAATTAATTACTGCAGAAACTTAGTACCGAAAGTAAAAACTACTTTATTACCTAAAGTAATCACTCCATTACTTGACTACTTTAAACAATCCATTACTTTAGGTTTGAATCAATTTATTTATTGATTACCAAAAGCAATTACTTACTTTAGTACTTAAGTGCAATACTGATCATTGACCTAAGTACTTTAATACCAAAAACAATCAAGTACCAACCCCAAAGTAATTAAATACTTCAGAACATTACTAGCTAAATTATTAACGTCATTAATTGATTACCAAAAGTAATCAATTACAAACCCCAAAGTAATTATTTTAGTACTTGATTACCTGAAATAATCACCCCCAGTACTTGATTAAATTGAGGATAATTGATTACTTCAGTACTTTAGTCACTTAAGTTGTTGATTACCTCCGGTAATTGCCTACTTTAGTACTTAAGTGCGAAGAAAAACATCAAAATATGTCTTTGGGATTTGAATGCGTTAAATAGTATAAAGCTCATGCCAACGATATTACTGGCACTAAATCCTGATACTCTCAAGAAGTTTCAAAAACGTGGCTAAAGATTTATTTACATTAGACCACAAATTTTGGTATGAAGTCACATGAATCCAAACAGTCTGGTAGAAGAGTATGTTTTAACAAGAGTTACATAAATAACCTTAAATTGACTTATGCTTGGTTACATTTCCACATTGTGTAGAATCCATGAAAAAAAAGTTTAACTCCAAAGAGAAATTAAAAGTACATAATGAGCGGGGCTAAATGTTTACTGGGCAGAGTACAAACCACCAAGAAATAGTTTAGTAAAATAGGAGCCCCTCCTCAAACTGAGCTGCTCGGCTGAATCCAGCATTATTCACAACTTTTACTTTTCTTGATCTTGTGGGGGATAAAGTCCGCAGAAAACAACAAATTAAAGACATTTTCTACACAATCACTAAATTACCGCCGGCAGGAGACAAAACCTATCCGTCCTCACCAAGGTTTTGTTTTTTTTCCTCCTTTGGGGGGGGTTGAAGTCGTACATCTGCTTTGGCCATCAGCCCACCCCCCCCTTGAACTTACCCAATAACTTCGACATGGAGTATTTTTAGAGAAAGTGGAAAAAAGTAAAGAAAGCCTTTCATGAATGCATGCTGAGTTTCAAAAGACATAAAAGTGGAAACATGAGAAGGATTTTTGAAAAATCCAATAAAGAATCGAGATGGCCGGAACGGACACGAGATCCGGTATGCTTAGTCGAGTGCCAGCTTGTATTCTGCCTTTCTCGAGTAGACAAAATCATTTTGACGACAATGAATGAAACTGACAGAACGTGCGATAAAAATGTGAGGCTAACCGGCTAGACGTGAAGAAACGCGCGCTTCGGCGTGACAAATCACTCCCACTGAACGGGGGTGGCGGAATGGGAATTTATGCCTAAATATAACTATTCAAAAAAAAAAAGTAAAAGCAAATAAAACCACGATGAAATCATATGAAGGAAACAAGCCAAACACTGCCATAAAAACTCAAATGGGGCATTGAGTCTGGAAAGTCCTTACAATGCAAAAGTTTGGAAACACCCTCTCGTTTATTACCTTTTCATCATCACGATTTGTACATAAATACTTTTTGTTTTGTTTTGGGAGGTTGTTGGTGTTTTTTGTTTCTTTTCTGTCTTGGGCTTGTGTTGGTTTGGTTTTGAGTTGTGTTGATCTTATTTATTTTTCTGTTTTCCTCGTGTGAGTGTCTTGTTTAGTGTGATTGCTCCCTGCACCTATTGTATCCTGCCCAGGTGTTCCCTATTGTTTTGTAACATTTAGTTTTCTGTTTTCAATGTGCTGAAAACCCGAGGTCAAAATCTTTATTTATTTTTTCCCCCAATGAATTGTTTTATCTCTATAGGTTCAGGAAACAAACTTCCACAGTGTAATATTTTATACTTGTGTGAATTTTGTCATTATCATGAAAAATGAACAGACACCGACATAGATTATACAATATATATTAAATAAAATAACAACTATAGAACACTATATAACTATAACTAATATAATAACTACACAGTTTTAGTTCATTTTATAAATATACAATGTAGCTTCTATTCTATTTAAAAAAAAAAAATGGAAAAGGTCCACACTCACAATAATCATTTCATTTGGAGACATCACAAAAGTTAATCTGACATAATCAACATATCAAAGTTTCTCTTCAGTTCATTCAAATGCGCTCATCAAGCCGGCTGTTTATTCCCGTCTGCCTTCTCGTCTCGTAGCCCAAACCACAGACTAATTCATAAATGACTAACAAAGCGTCCCTTGTGGTTTGGGAGAAACAAGGACTCGCAACAAAGTTAAGTGGAGGGAAACCTGGCTCATGGCAAAGGGGAAAGCGAAAAGGCGTCGCTAATAGAGAGCCACGTGTTGACAACGCTGTTTGGTGAGCCCGCGGGTGTCCAAACTACGGCCCAGGGGCAGTAATTTTTCACATTGCATGCAGTATTTTGACATTTTTTGGATCATTTTCTTCCACATCATTCTCCCAGTATTTTACCCCAGCTATGACGCATCCTGGTCGTGTGATAACTATGTTAAAATCTGCCATGTTGTCACCATCTGGGTGAAATTTCAGCTCCCTGGTCTCTTCTTTCAATGCTTTCCTTTTGATATGAAATGCCTTTGATGTAAAGCTCTAAAGATTGGATAAAATACCGCACAAGGGTTCATTAAAGTTGAATTCTGACTTTGAGTTGGCCGGCCGTCTAAACTGAGCGAGAAGGGCCTTAGTCGAGGAGGTGACCAAGAACTCTGTCAATATGTCGGAGCTCCAGCGTTTCTCTGTGGAGGGAGAAGAGCCTTCCAGGAAGACAACCATCTCTGCTGCATTTCACCATTAAGGCCTGGATGGTAAAGTGGCCAGATGAAAACCACACCTTACTAAAAGGAACATGGCAGCCTGTCGGGAATTTGCCAAAAACTTGAATGACTCTAGAGCATGAGAAAGAAAATCCTGTGGTCTGATGAGAATACGACTGAAGTCTTTAGCGTGAATGCCAGGCGTCATGTTTGGAAGAAACCAGGCACCGCTCATCAGCAGGCCGATACAGTGATACGTGGTGGTGGCAGCATCATGCTATGGGGATGTTTTCAGCAGTAATTTGATATACAGATCAAAGGATTGGCCGAAATACCGCAGTAGGGTTAAAATAAAAAAGAAATATTTCCACCGCCGTCGGAATTCGCCGCTCCATCGAGCATCATTAAAAATCATCCTGCTCTCACTCGCTCGTGCCAAGATTCGCCAAAGGAGTTCGAAAGCGTGTAAAATGGAGACCACTTCAGGTACATGCCTTTCTGGGTTGAATTTGTTCATCCACTCTCACCGCCGTTTACCTCATCCATCCAAAAAAGAAACGTGCACTTCCCTGTCAAACGCCTTAATCCAGTGAGTCAATCTTGGCAAATCTCCCTCCGTGCTCATGTTACCTCATGTCTCACCGGAATCCAACAACACACACACAATTAGCGCGCACACCCCAATTAACTTGTACTCTCTAAAACGCAAGCGTGCACACATCCCCTGAGGTGATGCGAGAGCAGCCGTTTGAAAACGGCAGGGCAGCGCGACGGCGGCAACGGCTCGCCGTAATCCCGGCGTGTTCAGACACAAGGTGACACTTACACACACATTGTCGAAGGCAAACACCTCGCTGGTCCGGCGAGTAACTTCCTTGTCACACTCCTGTAGCGTTGAAAACAAGCTCTCACGTGAGTAGTCCAGCGTGGGTCCGAGTCCAAAAAAGGAAAATGTGCTGAGGGAGCGAGCGAGGGAGGGAACAAATGAAGAACGGAGGCTCCTTTATGGTGACTCCTCATCCAAAGTTTTTTTTTTTTTTTTGGAGTTAAAGCCGGCTTTAGACAACAGGAATGTGACAGCGAGCGAGCGAGAGAGAGAGAGAGGGAGGGAGGGAGTGTGTGTATGAGAGAGGCGGTAGACACAAGTCTGATGTGTAGTAGAGTTCACCTCAACAGCACACTACTGTGTTAGCAGTCAGAGGGATGTAGAAAGGGGAGGGACACCATGGAGGGGGGCCAGTGTGTGTGCGTGTGTGTGTGTGTGTAAGAGAGAGAGGCGGCAGTGTGTGGCTACAGGAAATGACCTGGGGATTTCATTCAGATGAAATTGGGAATGCGTTGTGCAACAGGCTCAACCAGCCTTCATGGAAAGTTGTGAAAATTGTAGTGGACAGTAAATAAACAAAACACTCAAAAAAATATACAGTACTAGTCCATCTTATGATTAGATCATCATTATTTTATGCTTTCCAAGGTCAAATATATGCATATAAGTTACTGCAATTCCGCAAATATAGGATGCACATAGGGGTGCACGATTATGGCAAAAATAATAATCACGATTATTTTGGTCAATATTGAAATCGCGATTATTTATCACGATTAGTTACCATGTTTGGTCAAACATGTCTATTTATTGCCCTTTTTTTTGAACAAGCACTATATAAACATGCCTTCAAGACTTGATGCTTAAAAATAATGATAAACTAAAAGAAATAAAGTAAATAATTAAAACAAATGGCACACAGGGCAACACAGCTGACTTACTTACTGAGTGTAGCAATGAAAAAAAAGAAACCTACTTAGAAGCAAGCACATTATTTACTTTAAAGCAAATTTTAATCAATTATCGGTCATTTTACACTGAATTTATTCCAGCTAGGGTTCACGATTGACAATTAACACTGTATATAATAGGAATCAGATGAGAAACTCTATACCATATCACAGTGGTAAATAATATATCAAGGTGAGAAAAGCAGAGGCTTTTGTCATGCAAACATGTGAGAAACATTGCCCCCTGGTGGTAGGATGACAAAGTGCTTGATTTGACATGTGTTTTAGTAATATTCCTGTGTGTAAACAAGGATGGACTCGTACGGTGGTTCAGTTTGCTCGCTTCTTTTATTGCAAATTATGTCACAACAACCTTAGCTACTGATGTCTGCCTTGTAGCTCGTCCCGTTACGATAATTGTTGTAAGTAAGAAATATTTGGGGTATTACGGTACATTTGGTACACTGGGGATTTAATTTCTTATTAAATATGAGTTTCATGGTACTGACATTTCTAACCAGAAAGTGAAACGTCTTGTTTACTGAAGCCGCATCCCTCACAGTGTGGCAGCCATGCCCCCTTTATGATGTCATTCATAAAGGTCCATTCAAGCGTCATCTTGCAGAATTTCTTCTGTAATAAGCTTTTATTGTCATGTTTACCTGCTGGGGCGGGGCCAGAGTGAGAGGGGGGTGTTTATAGTGATAAATTCTAGCATGATTAAAAGCTCCAAAATGTTGACTTTTTAATTTATTTTTCACAAATCTAATTTGAATTAGCATCGTTTTGGAACTAGAGGAGGCAGACAGAACATTTTAAAGACATTTTTGTGGTTGGTTTTTCCCTTTAAACCACCACTTGAAAAAAATATGCAATCAAAATCAAAAAACCATGCAACGCGCTTTACAACGTTACACATCAGCTTGAACTTTTCATTCTAAAATGACGTTGAAAAATGACAATCATCGCATTTGAGACATTTGCGCGTAATAACATTCATTTAACGAGCAGATTTGCGGCGGGATTTCCACTTATGCCCTTAAAGCATATTCATATGCACACACAAACACACTTATGCTTCCTTGGCATTTTTCCCCTTCATTCTCTCCCTGTCCACGAAGAAAACTGAAACCAGCCACAAGCTGAAAAGAATTAGACCCCCCCGCCCCTCAAATTCAAGCCGGCTCCCATCAATGACGGCCACCATGTAAAACCCCCAAAATGACTTGATGATAAAACTACCTGGTTTCACACAAACCTCCCTTTAGCTTTAGCATCGCGAGAATCCCCATGTTTCTCATTTAGTTCCGAGCGGCCGCGGACAAAAATGCTGCGGTGATTACATAAACAGACAAAGTGCGAGTGGAAGGATGGAAGCGAGGAGAAAAAAAAAAGGTGGGGGGGGGGGGGGGGACTGGGGGGGCGCAAAAACACAAGAGGGGGAATTTAACACCTCTGCTTTCTGCCAGATTCACTTTGCTCCGAATTCATTTTAATCTAATTAAATCGCAAAGCGTTCCCCCGAGGGCTTGCCATCTCCATCAAGATGTGGAACCTCAAAGTCGGGAGCGTGATTAGAGCTTTGCGGCACGCTTTGGTTCCGCCCGACGCGGGATGACGACGGGGAACGCGCAGGGCTGAGCTAACCCGCTGGCAAAGCAGGCTCCCAGCTGGCATCGGCAAATCGCCATGGCGACCGCTTTGCGAGAGCGCCAGAAACTTTTCCAATGTTTAATTTTTAACCTAAGCTTTATTGGAGAACGCCTTGTATGGGTATTGGCAGGAATCACAACAGATGCTATAAATGCAACACATTCAGAGGTCAGGCGAGGTCACGTGTGTTTTCTCGCAGCGGTGTTCCTCAGCGTGCCAGCTGCGGTCGTTTTGTGCAGAGTCAGGTTTGCGTTAAACGAAACTTGGGAGCTCCTCGTTCCTTTCCGCTCGCTAAAAATCAAACACACTGAGACAAAGGCCCCTTTTCTTTTTCCGCCCCTGGTTTTGTGTTTGCGATACATTAATTCAAGAATTAAAGAAAAGTAATTCAAGAAAAAAGTAACGTTTGCCTTCCATAGTTCAGCACCAAAGTAATCAATTACTTGAAGTGCCAACATTACTTAAGTAATTGATTACTTTTGGTATTAAAAGTATTAAAGCAATTCATGAAAGAAGTACTTAGTCATCAGTTAATCCAGGCACTGAAATAATCAATTACTTTAGGTACTTAGGTGCTAAAATCAAATACTTTAGTCCCTAACATACTTTTATAATCAATAGGTACTAAAGTACTAATTAATGAATTAAGTAGTGAAATAACAATTACTTTAGGATCTTAACGTCCTAAGGAAATTGATTACTTTAGGTGCTAAAGTAAAAGCAAAATTTTGGTACTTAAAGTAATTGATTATTTTAGGTCCGAAAAGTACTACAATTAATGACAGAACGTGTACAAAGTTAATCAGTTACTTTAGTACTTAATTTTCGGTGCGCCTTATTGCCCGGAAAAGTACAGTGCATGTTGGAAGGTACTTGCAAATATATCGAAAGCGTCCATTCCCGTTTGATTTATAAGACACAAGTCGCCGCGCAAGGTAGTCATGTGACCGCTCCAGACCACACAACCTTTGAGCTCCAAAGCGCACATTTGTGTCGGAGGAAGAACCCGAAGGGTGTTTATCTTGGCCTGTATCTGTGGACGGGCGGTCACTTATTAAACATCAAGTCTCCTTTCAAGCTGGAGGGGAACCCCAACAAACATTTCGACATTAAGCGCACGCTAATGTGAATCAACGCGGTTTTTCGCATCTGACGTCATGCCGCACGTGCGGGCTCAGAATCAGGTACCGGGGTCCAAGACGAAACCCCAGTCAGGTCTAAATACGAGTTCATAGCTCATTAAGACCGTTGGCGAGTTGCAGACCTCAAATTGTTGGATTTTTGGAAAGCTTTTTATGATAGTTCCCAAATGTGGTGGAAGACCAGAAACAATGTTTTGTTTTCAGTTCGCCATGCTATGTTTTGTTAGAATGGACTGTATAATGTGTCAAGAAAGTTTGAAACCGTGGAAGTGGCTGTGGCGGCCAGTAATAAAACTGTTAAACGCCAAAATTGGATTACGGCCATTGAGATTGCTTTAATGAGGTGAAAAGCAAACTGTTGAAAAATGTAAACATTTTCAAGCTAGCTAGGTACTTATTTTTATCTTCTTCAAAAGTGCTTGTGTAAAAGAGTGTGTGAGAATGGCTGCTACTAAACTAAATACTGTCTTAAAGTAATCAATTACAGGTACTTTATTATTGGGAATTGAGTCTTAAGGTCATTAAATATTTGAAGGATGCTTAAAGTGTTTGTTTACTACAATAATCAATTACTTGAGTACTTCATTGATTATTTAAATGAATGATTACTTCGGTACATGAATGCTTAAAGTATTTGATTACTTCAGTACATGTAACCAACATTTTGAGGTTTCAAGCCCACAGTACCGCAAACTACACAAGCTGCGTGTTTTACTATCAACTAATTACTGCGATTAATCAATTTCCTCCTCGGGAATTAGCGTTGTGTTCCCTTCAGGTTTGCCACCCCCCCCACTAGTCTGCCGTGTACGGTTCAAAGGAGGGAGCACGCCAGGCTTGCCGAGGCCTATCCATTACGCCGCCGCGCTCCAAATGGGAAGTCGTAGAAGGGGGAAGTTTGGAAACGAGGGCCCCCTTATCTTGATTTAGGTTAAAAGACGCCTCAGGGGAGGAAGGGAAGCGAACCGGATTGTAGTTTATCTGTGGGACCCGCATAGAAACCAGAACACGGATCAGCCTTATAAACTACATCTAACAAAGACAAATAATTCTTCAAAGTTTGAAGTCCGTTGACAAGCGGGGTCTGGAGAGAGCAAAAACTTAGTATTAGGGCTGCAACTACAGGTTATTTTGATAATTGATGAACTCATTCAATCCCAAAGACATATTTTTACGTTCTTTTTTTTTTTAATTTAAAGTCCATCCTTGTATATTTTTTAAATGTTTGGCTGCTACTAAATGAATGAAATACTACAGTAAACTATTACTTTTATTTTGGGTCATATTATTTCCTTACTTTAGGGCAATGCTTTTGTAGAGCCCACTCTTTGCGCCGACTAATAAGGTAATTATCAATTTGAAAAAATTGTACAAGGATTCTGAGGACTTTATCTTTTTTCACATTAACAGAAAAAAAATAAGCAATATGAATCAATTTCCAACACCTGTTAACTTCTTTTTTTACAGATTTTCTACAGATTAAATGTTAAAAAAATAATTGAACAACTGAGGAAAATGACTTTTGCATTCTGGGAGTCCATGCTAAGCCAATCATCAAAGTCATTGAAAGTCTTGTAAACGTCATAAGTTGGCCGCTAGCACCACCCAGTGGTTTTGGGGCATAAACACAAAAGTTTCTATTGGGGCCCCATTTGCGAGCTGCAACATTGGGTTTTCAATATGTCCAAAATCGACAATATTTCCAATTTTGAATGGCAGTAAATGAGCCTGACATGGGCTAAATTTCACACCTATAGGGTGTACCTCTCCACCTCCTGTTTGCTAGCATTTAGGAGGGACGGCAATGGCGTATTGAAAGTCGTCAAGTTTTGACAATTCATGCAATATTGTGTTTTTTTTTTTGCATGTTTTTCCTTTGAAATTACATAACAAAAACATCAAAAAGCCCAAGTTGGGACAGAGATTCCCACAGGGGTTATTCTGATATTCGATTTGCTTTCGATTCATCTTTGCACCGCTAAAACGGTTACCAGTTAGTCTTGACCTTTACTCATCGCCGTCAATGCTCCATTTTTCGACAGCTAGGCCAGTAGAAAATGGATTTTTGACGTCTATAGCCGTCAATGGCAATGAATGAGTTATCTGTACCGGTAGAAGGAGGTGAAATTTAAAGAAACAATCTTTGAAGAAGTTATTGACGGAATAAAGAAGGGGGGGGGGGGGGGGGGGGGGCAAACGGGGTATACTTAGAGTTGAGTCAATCCATTAGAAAAAAAGGAAACTCAAAAGGTTCCCCCAATGGAATCCTTCTTATTTAGGAAAGTGCCCCAAGCACTGCCATCCATCATTCTCTCAGTCACAGAAATGGAGAATGTTTCAAGTTGGAATGATGATCATTTAAGAACCTACAATCAAAAGCAAGAGATGATGATCTGCTTTGCCATGGTAATTTCTTGAGGTTTTTTTTTTTTTTTTAAGCAAACCTTAGGGATAATTGAAATGATGCATGTCGATGGCGGCCATGACGATGAGAGAGCACGTGCGTATATTATGTTTTCTTCTGCCTGAGGGCTAATGCATGTTTCCCGTTCATTTGTTGCTGACCACCGAAGAAATTTTGCCCATGAGAGCTAAAATGTTGAACAAGTTGAACCATATAAGGGATGTTAGACTTTAAACGTTCATTCATTTGATAGCTGAAGCTGACGTTAAACTCGCCGCTCAACTGCAGTTCAAACAATCATAAACCAAAGTTTCCTCAGCTAATTCATTTTGGCATGTTACGAAACACTGTGAAATAGCACTTAGGTAATAAAAGGACTGTTAAATTTTTAATTGGGTTGACGCCTCCAAGACAGAAAATAGACGCTGGAATAAACAAACCATTTTCAAGTGTCCGTTTTTCCTGTGCCTAATGGCAAGCAATGGGGAGGGATTTGACTCAAAATAAATAAAAAAAAAATACAGATAAACAAATTTGGGCCATCTTTTGTTTACTGACAAAATCGAAGGCTCGTTTGACGTTTTTCAACTTCTGATTTTGAACAACAAATGGGATAAGCTTTGATTTTCCGTTCATTGAAGATAGCAACACTGCCACCCCGTGGAAGAAGGAGGAACAGGGATTTTGACAAGAATATCGGGGGACCTGTTTTTTTGTGACATTTGCATCAGCGTGACGTTTGTCTCAAAATTAAACGCACATTCGACAACTCACAAGCAGAACAGAATTTACAAATGGTAAGTCGAGATGAATGCAATCACAAGATTAACGACCAAGCGAAAATAGCATATATATTTTCGAGAATGTAGGAAAATACGTAAAAATCACATATACATATATTTGTGGATCTGCGATATGTAAACATATGCAAATGTTTATGTCAATGATTACAAAATGCCATCTTTGTGGATCTGAAAAAGGCAAAATCTAATATGTGAATCTGAAAAACAGGGAAAAAAATCACAAATAACAGAAAAAAAATCTCAAATATGTTTGTGAATCTGAAAAAATGAAAATCAAGGGTATACTTGTGAAAAGCACAAATAAGTGAATCTGAAAAAAAATTGTGAAAACCGCAAATCTGTGAAAATCCTGAAAGTTTATGGATCGAAAATCGTGAATAAACTCGGTAACCCGAAAAAAAGAGAATCGTAAATATGATTGTGGATCTGAAAACACATGCAAATCAGGTATATGTTTGTGTGTCTTAATATAATGAAAACCACAAATTTGCTTGCGAACCTGAAAAACGCATGAAAGTCTCAAATGCATTTGTGAGACAATCTCTCCCCAAAAGTGACTTGATGTAATGACGTCATCAAGTTGACACTTCCCAATCCCCTTCCTGGTGAACATTTACCATCCCACTTCCTTCCCTTCTCCCTGGCAAACACCCGCTGACTTATGGAGCTGTTTGGCGACTTTGGGATGGGTTATCAGAGTTAGATAAGAAAGGTCAGACCCAGACTGAAGACAAAAGCACCCCATAAACACATGTGAACAGCCGTCCCGTCCTTGTCTGCATCTACCGCTTGTTACACAGATAAAAAATGGACACCGAGTGGATTTGAGAGGCTCCAGGTCACTAAACTGATTGATCAGCCCCGGATGTTGAGGAATCTGGATAATGTGCGACAGAGAGGACGGTTGAAGAATTACAGCCTTGACCCGTCAGGATGAGTCCGAGGGTGTGTTACTGATAAAACAAAACAATCGGGCCATCATTCACACTCGTTTGCACGGAATATCAACAAAAGTCTTAAGTTATTACAGTTTGATTGTTGGGAGGCTTACAGCAGGTTTGCGTGTGGAATTTCTACCAGAGGTCAACCAAAATAAGCGAAAATATCTTTTAAAAGCCTCAACAAGGAACGTTTCAGGCGTACGGCTTTTCCTAAAGCAGTGAACTTTATCATTGGGTAAACGGCGACCTCTAGTGGCAAAAATGGAACGCTCATGACTTACCACAAGTGTAGATGACGCTGAGGTACTTCCTTGTGCCAGAGTAGCAAGGATCCCCGAATTCCCTGGATGAGGCTCGAACCACGCAGCTCTTTTTGCCCTGACAGCGAGAGGTCACGACCTCTAGGGCAATGGACGACTGGCAATCTGGTAGAAGACAAATATATTTTATTATGGACTGTACTGGTGGGTATGACGTTTGAAAATATCTCTAAAAAAATAGCATCAATGCAAGAGTCATTGAAAAAGATTGACGATTACAAATATTACTACAACTGCAAGAATATTTAAATCCAAATGTATTTTTAATTAATAAAATAAAAATTACTATACAAAAAGTTTAACAGACAATGTCAGCACGGCAAACTTTTTATGATTTTCCTTCCCCACAATCCAAAATAGTTTGCAGTACCTTGGCTGAAAAAAATAATACGGAAAAAACAAGATTATACAAACAGACCTATCAGCACTGCACCAGCATGTCACCTAAAGCTCTCTCTCTCACACACACACACACACACACACACACACACACACACACACACACACACTGGACGAAAAAATATTAAAGAGGTCACCATCTTTTCATACGCACTCTTTTGCTTTCTCAGAGTCACGACAAAACCTAATTTGGGCCTCTGCCTTTGTTTAAAGGATACCCGATCCATGTTTGTGTACGGATTGTCGACATTGATGAATGTGCTTGTCATTCGTCACCCCGAAGCTTCCTTTGCTCTCCATCTCTGCTTCCTCTACTGCTACGGAGGTGTGTGTGCGTGTATATATATATATATATATATATATATTATATATATATATATATTTTTTTTTTTTTGTCGACAAGCCACAATGGATGGTGGCATAAGTTAGAGGGTAAATGTTCAGGTCAGGAAGTGAAAGTAGGCAATCTATTGGTCATGCCCAATGTCAACATTAGACCTTAAAAAATGACGGAAAAAAGTGTCCTAATCTAACGTGAATGAAGCAGACTTTGAACCCGAATAATGGTCTACAAAAACGGACATTCCCCAGCAGGAAGTAACAATCGGGAATTCCTGACCAGGACACAGCGAGGTCAAAGCCTGCTGGAAAGCAGCATGGAACTGGGAAACTGTCGGGACATTTCAGAGACGCCGCAATTGACACAGGTGTGCATTCGCTGATAATGAATGACCACATCCATTTTGAACATCAGTTCCCTCAACTTTATAGGCTTTGACAATTTAGCTCTATATTTTGCTGTATTTTTAGTTTAAGGTCTTGGAACTGTCCAAAATAAAACCCTTTTACCTATAAATCATAATTAATAGACAGATAATCAACATCAATTGATGATCAAAGTTTGTGGTAAATAATTGACCTGTGGGCGGAACCGTTGTTATGAGTAGTCGTTTCCAGAGGGGACCGATTTACATCGGACGAACGGGTGTTACTGGGCTCTCTTGGCACGACTTTTGCTTTGTTGGCAACTCCAGTTCATTTCACTGTCAGTAAAACGCATTTGTGATTGCTCAATGTTAGTTTTTGTTGTTATTTTGTTGTGGCGGTTGGCTTTAGAATGGAGGGGGTGCAGTGGCCATGCGGTGAGAGGTGGGGTTTCAGTGAAGACGTTTCACTTTTTGGTTAGAAATTAGAAAAAAAAAAAAAAAAGCACTGGTGATGGCACCGGTGTAAGGGTGTGTTCAGATAACTTTGTTTAGGTCGTTTTATTTGTAGGTTTTTATTTTACATTTCAAGTGGGCATCATTTGCAAGTCCAAAGTAGCAATAATATTTATTTTTGGATCATTTTGAGCATGTAAGTATTTCCTGTGTGTTATGTTTTTCAGCCTTCTTTCTAACGTGTTACGACGCTAACGTCAAGACGCGACAGCACTCCAGGTAACTAGCGAACAAGAGGCGTTTGTAAGTAGAGGTACCACTTGTACCATGATATGGATCCTTCAAAATTAATCAACCAAATAATTGGTAATTAGTAGTTTTTTTCCTCATTTTTTCAGCCTAAAAAAAATTCCGTCTTGAGCGGGCCCTACTCATGTCTTTTTAAAGACGTCTAATGGCTGAATCGTTGACCCGGCGACCTTCTGGTCTGCCCTGTTGCTGAAAACTGTCCCTTCTGATGTTTTGCGTCCATTGACAGACATGCAGCAATTACCTGGAACTCCGATTGCACGGCCATGAAAATTGCAATTAGAAGCAGAACAAGGGTCTCACAGAAAACAGATGGGTTTGGGTGGGGATCCAGAGTCCAATCAAAACACACAGGGAGAACTCACACACACATTAGTTTACGCATTGTGTGTTTGAACAAACTATATTTTGTCTGGAGTTGAAGTGAGAATTCCCTCGGGCGCAACTTTCTCTGGCTCTCGTTACAGCTTCGCCACAGACAGAGCAGCATAGAAGGGCTTTATTGGACATGAATAACCCCTGTTAACTCTGACCTTTACCCTCAGCCACCTCGGTTGCTATCGAATATGGACCGCACACTGCCAACAAGGACGGGCCTGTGGCTCACAAGTCAAGCTTCATAACCAAGAAAAAACAGCAAAAAATGAGTCATTCCTTTTTTTTTTGTCACTTGTGTGAGGCACAAATTTCCCAGTCGCAGCCCCCCCCCCCCCCCCCCCCACACACACACACACAAAACGTCTAGAAATGTACAAAAGGGGGATCTACAGTACTGTATTTTATCTCCTCCTCCGCTCATATGACTCACATGTGAAGCGTATCATTTGATACATAATCCACTTGTGATACTTCAAGTCTTTGTATGGCCAACATCTGACATGCAATGGTGTGTAAGGTGATATTGGAATATTTTGAGGGCAAAAACTAATCACATGAGTAACAGATTACTTCATATTGGAACGCCATGTGTGCTTTGCAGTCGGTGGGAACCAAAGTAGACTGTATGCTCTCGCTGTGTTTCTGAAAAGGGGGCACGTGAAGCCACTTCAGATTGGAAAGAAGGAGAGACCAGCAATGAAGGAAGAGGAGGAAGAGGGAAGAAAGAGTGCGGGAGGAGAGAAGGAAAAAAGTAAAAGGAAGCAGCGAACGAAGGATGGAACAAAAGAAATACAATATTATCTTAAGATGGAACCCACAGGAAGCAAATATAATAAAGCAGGGGCCCCAAAATTGAACCCTGTGGAACACCATGCAACAGGGTTAGGTTTAGCTCGCAAAAAAAGTTGCAAAAAGTTATATGGCTGCCCTAGCTGTTATTTACAGTCCTGACAGTGAGGAATAAGGATCCATCAGTTTGAGATGTTTGTGCAAGGAATGATACACCCAGCAATTAATTTTGAGTCAAGGCCACTATTTGCAGCAATATGAAACTAATTTTCCACTGTGGTTTGAATGAAAATGAACAAAACAAGTCATCCAAGAAATTATCCGTGCCTAACTCCGTTATAGTGACATAAAATGGCACTGTAATCATTTTGGAGGTCCATCAATAGATGCCCACGATCTGTGAAGGCTTAACTTGAATCTCATGAAAGCATGGCGGCTCTGACAAAGAAAAAGTCATATCAGACATGGCAAAACGGCAGTAATTTAGATGTCAAGAGTTTTGTGTGATGATAATGAGTCAGATGAGAGAGGGGGGCTTCGGCTTTGAGGCTTCCATCTCAGTTAAGACCTGTCCGACTCCGCCACTCCCCCCAAAAACAAGGGGGAAACTACTTCAAAGAAGTCTGACAAATGGGCCAAAGTCTTTTGTGAACTTTCCAGAAGTATTTCTGGCCGTGTGGGTTTATCATCAACATAATGCTTTTTTTTCCCCCACATTTGAACGCATATCAGCACAGTCATTATTACTTGAAGATGATGACTATTGAATACATCTTTTTTTCTGGAAATGGTTTGTCTTCCAGTTACGCACGGGATTTTTGTGCCAAAATGAATGAGTGCAAGGCCACTAAATATTGCCTCTACTTGGTATAACACTTTGACAGATTTATTTTAAAGACAAATATAAATGAATGAAAATTAAGATACATTTTCTCTCTCTCTCTCTACATAGATATAGATTAGGAAAATTACATTAACAATGAAATGGACTTTTATTATAATTATGGTAACTGTCATGTTATGGTAGGCCAGCGGGACCACCACACTAATATATATATATATATATATATATATATATATATATATATATATATATATATATATATATATATATATATATATATCACTTGCTTCAGTCAAAATTGAATCTTCCCTTTACTTCCGCTTCCAAAAATAGATCTCAAAGTGCCTTAAAACAAGCCAAAATACAACACGGCGTTGAAGGAAAACTAAAACCACCAACTTTTTTTTAATGAACGCAGTGCCCGCTTCATGCATCTCAAGGAAAAGCGCTTGCCTTTCGGAGACATAATTAGCATTGTCACTGGCGGCTAGCTCACTTCCCGCTCGGCGTGACACGGGAGCCACATGAAAGACCCGGGGAATCCCACTCGACAGTCTGGAACAGCCCCAACCTGCGCGTGAGCCACATAGACAAGCGTTGCGCGTACACACAATGCTAACGCCGTTTGACAGCTAACAATGCTTCCCCCTGCCTCTAATCTGCCCTTTGTGCCACTGTAACAGTAGAGTTCATCTGCCAACGCGACTGCCACAGCTACGCTACTGTATTTAATGGCTAGCTTGAAACCAGATACTACACACACCCCCCAAACCACCTGCTGCTGTATTGGGCGCTCCGTAGGCACAGTATGCGCTTTATAATTGTCTCACTGCTAGCGTTAGCCTTTTGAACCCGGTGTCGCGGAAAGGCCACACACACACACACACACACACACACACACACACACACACACACAAACGCATCCACGGGGCATGTCCACATTGTATTGTGGAGTTCCAATTGTGTACCGAGCCGTTGAAAGCCACATTAGCATGAGAGACGACAATAAAAAGCGTTAAATCATGAGCGTAGTTGTCATGCGTCCAAACATTCTTGGGAGCAACTCAATCCTTGTCTCGCTTTCTGCGGCACATCTCAGAGCATTGGATGACATCCGATCTACATTCCAACCTAGTTCCGCCCCGACAATGCGCACGTCTGTGCGCTTGGGGGTTTTATATATCTCGGGATGCCTTTAAACGGCGAGGAAATGAAATGAGCATAAATCTAAAATGGGTGCAGGAAGCTGCAAAAAGGGGAACATTTGAGCCAAATTTGAATGTATTCCATTTCCATTACATCTTGCACCCCCCCCCCCCCCCTCCACCCCCAAACATACACACATACACAAAAGCAAAACTTAAAACTGAATTAAAGGCTGGCAGCCTTTGTGAAGGTCTTTGTGCTCCAGATGAGCCCAGACATGTACAAGTCATCAATAAAAACAGCCAGACGCATAGCGACGCTTGGTATGTTTTGCTTCCTTAAAAAAAAAAAAAAAAACACAGTTCTTTCCTCAATGCGCAATTATGATGCGGAAGACCATCAGCAGGGAAAGGAAATTCATTCAAATAGCATGCAAAAATCTGATTTGCATAAAACACCTTTGGCCGTTAATGGAATAAAAACAAAAACAAAACACAAGTGCTTCATGAAGCTTAACGAAGCTTCATGTAGCACTTGTGGTATTTTTGATGGCCTTCATTTAAAGATGTAGTGGATTTTTTTTTTGCATTTCCATGCTAGTAGTATACAGCGTCTAGTATATAGAGTCTAGTAAAGATTTTATCCTTAATCTGAGAGTAAAAAATATATATTTCCACTGGAGTCATTTTTATTATTAAACCAAAAAAACAACAAGGGTGTCATGAAGCATTTGTGGATTATTTTGACTCCCCGAGATGGCATCCTTCATTTAGAGATACAGTGGATATTGAATACATTCACACTAGACTAGACCTTATCATTAAACCAAAAGTATCACCTAGAGGATTTTATGAAGCTTCATGAAGCACTTGTGCAATTTTTTTTACTCCAATAAATGACTTTCTTGATTTAAGGATGCAATAGAAATTTAATATATTTCCACTGCAGTAAACCATTAGCACCACCTAGAGTAAGTAAAAATATACAACAAGTGCTTCATGAAGCATTTGTGTTATTTTTTGACTCTCCCCGATGGCATTTTTGATTTAAAGATGCAGGCGAACTTGAATATTTATCCAATGCACATTTTTCATGGCTACTCACCCACTGATGGCGCTCTTCTGTGGTGCAGAGGACACTCGAGGGTGCCCTGTTGGGTGCGCCCAAACATGGCGGAGTAGACGGCGATTTGCATGCCGCGTTTGCAGCTGAGCCTCATCCGGTCCTCCTCACATACCACTTTGCTCTTATATTCGTCTGGGTCAAAAAAGAAAAAAGTAGAATGGAGTTGAATACATCTCCCCCTAATTTTGTGTTTTTCATTGATTAACATGATCTTAAAATGTTGAACAATACTTGAATCATCAACATGATACAGTTAAATCTAACTTAATTTTTAAAGCAATTAATCGACACAAGTGCTGCACACAAATAAAATAAACAAAACTACAAGAGATAAAATGCCAGTCAAAAGTTTACAAAAGCAAGGAAATAGATAGACCCCCCCCCCCCCCCTCCAAAAAAAAAAACAAACCCACACAAACAGACATTAACAGAACACTGGTCTATTTATTCGTTTTTTTAAATGATACTTCCTGTAGACTACATCTACAGTATTTTTTTTTCATACTGCATGTTAGAACATTTGTGGTATGAAAATCGGGTATAAAATGTCAAATGTTCCGCTCCGGGTAAGCTAGCCCCGAGGCGTCGCCGAGCGTCAACACGGCGAGGTTAGAGTTGTCGGGTGGACAAGTAGAGCCACGCAGCGGCATTCCTCACACACATCCAGTCAAGGTGACCTGTGACCACCGGAGCAGCTCCGCTGGCCGGCCAATCAAAACAGCCCACATTCTGCTGGGGAGTGGAAAAAGCTTGAGTGGCTTGTTGTGTCTTTTGCTGATGGATCGAATCTTTCTCCTTGACTTCCTTTTCCTATCCTCCGTTGGCCTCTTCTTTCAGGGGCGTAAACACTTTTTTGCCGTTGCCCCGGTTGCTTAAAGCGGCAGGGAACAAAGAGCTGCTGATTGGAGGAAGGAAAAGACGGGAGAGCAGAGGGATCAATGGATTAGGTCCACCGCTTCTGCTCAGTCCACTGCGGAGCCTCCATTGAAGACCGGGGTCTAGTCCGGATTACGCCGCTGCTGTGGTGTCGACTTCCCGGCTCATGGGGGGTCAAGAGCAAAAAAAAAAAAAAAAAAAAAAAAAATCCGGCCATTTTCAATTGTGATTTGCAGGCGCTTGACTCAATTCCAGGTGACCGAGAACCAAACGCAGACTTGAACCAGGATCGGTTGCAAGTTAGGTGATTCTTCTATGCTAGAGGTTCTCAAATAGGCGTACAAGTAAACCTGAGGAGATTTTACCAGGGCTTCTGCAGCTACCAGCAATTCTAATTTAATCCTGTGACAGGAACAGGATGCTTATGTTTTCAAATTAAGAGCAGGTTAATTGGAACATAAGGCAAATGATTGCTAGATTTAATGACTACACTGAATCCTTTATAAAACTTTGTATGTCTTGCATATGCCATCAATGACACACTTTTCTAGTTAAAATCCCCTCCAAATATTCCCTTTTCCAGCGCTTCTCAAATAGGAGTACATAAGATTTACATAAGACATAAGTACACAAGACAGGAACAGTACACTTGTCTTTTCAAAATAAAATATAAATTGAAACACTTATTGATAATTAAAATACTGAATCCTTTGAAAAATGCTGCATTATTATGTAAAGGTGTACATGTATACATAGTCATTAGTGACACCATTTCCAATAGAAGAGCCAGAAATTAAAATTCCCCACAAAAAAGTATTCCCTAGTCCAGTGAATCAAATCAAAGGGGGTGCATATGAGATCATAACAAGGTTTCTGCAGGTACCTGCAAAGCTAATTTAATGCTTTTTACTGCCGACACAGTACATTTGTCTTTTCAAAATAAGAGTAAATCAATTGAAACATGAAGCAACTTATTGGTCAGTACAATAGTGACTCGATAGCAAAATGTTGTACGCCATTTTTTTCTAACATTTTATGCACAGTCATTAATAACACAATTTCCAGGAGAAGGGCCAGAAATTAAATTTCCCCACCAAAAAACACTTTTTAATGCTTGGATAGGAACAGCAAAGTTATCTTTTCGAACTAAGAGAAAATCAACTGTTAATTCTTCGCACCTGAAAATGCCTACAATTTTGCTATCCCTTGAAGAAACGTTTTGAGAAAATGCATACCTCAAAGTACGAGCCACAGGTATGTTGTTTGCGAAGGACTTACTGGGTCTGCACTTGTACCACACGGTGAGGTATTTGCTGCTGCCGGGACACTGCTCCATCCCAAACACGCGGCTGTTGACAAGAACTTGACAGCTCCTTCTGTCTTGGCACTCGTCCAGCATTTTCTAAACAGGGGCGGAACCAAAAACACCTTTTTGTCCTTTAACAATGGAGGAGGGAAGGTAAACCCAAAACCACTTCAAATAAGATTCTGAAAACCATCAGAACATGCTATGTGTGTCCAGGGGGAGGGGGGTTAAAGAATCCGGAAGGGTCCACTTCATTTCTCCCTTTCCGTCTCAGTTTTCAACCTTTTTTGGTCCAACATGTCCAGCAATGCATTTGAAGACAGCATTCCGTGTCGCCAAACATTCAAAAGTTTGAATTACGCACTAAAATGCACAATAAATACGATGTTGTAAGCTCTCAAACGAGATCAAGTCTTTAGAATACTGGCATCTTATTGACGCAGTGACGCCGACCAATGGTAGACCAGCATCTTAGTGATGCCCTGACTCTGACCAATAACAGATGACCCCAGGAAAAGGCTTTGTTTTTGCCATGTGAAATATGTAATTGAAATAAAACATGAGTTGGAATCTTTTTTCCTTCTTTTTTTTTATTTTAGGCACTTTGATGCAATTGTTTTTTTTTTCAGTTTTAGACTAAGCTGTAAATTGTATAAATGCTGTAAAAACGTAGTTAACAGTTGTTGAAAATTGATATTGCTTTTTTTGTCAATTTTAAAAAAGGATACTGTTTTAGCTATGCTTGTACAAATTTTATGGATGATAATTGAGGAATTTTCAAGATTTTTGGGTTGCCGGTGGCACTATGTACGACAAGACCAGTAATTCTCAAATAGTGGGTGGGCGGCGTGAGGCGATGTCGGGGGCGTGTCCATGACCCCAGGGAAAATGCTTTGTTTTTGCAATATAGTGTAATTGCAAAATAAGATTTTCCATCATTTTTTTCAAGTTTCTGGCACTTTGATGCACTTGGTTATTTTTTTCCGTTTTAGACTTAGCTGTAACTCTGATAAACGCTGTAAAAAATAACCTTTTTTGAAAGTTTATTGAAACGTCCTTTTCCGCGTCTAATTAGGAAGATTTTTGATGGAACTACCTGTAGTGCAGTGGACACCGAGCAGTCCTCATCCCTCCGAGCGTCATAATAACCAAGCAAGGCCTGGTAGCTCTGAGGGCACCGATGGAGGTCAGAGGGTCCTTTCCTTCCGTAAAAAGCTGATTGGACGGTGATAGTGGTGCGTGGCGGGCAACGGACAGACAAGAGTTCTCCGTCGCAGGCCTGCTCGGTGTAGTTCTTCAACACTTTGGACAAGTAACCTGCCAAAACATGTTTCATATGTGTTAAAATTTGGAATAAACATAACATCGGCAAGATGTTAACCAGTCTATTTTAGACCTTCCTCAAGCCTAACAAAAGATACAAAAATAAAAAGCAGATACCTGGTATTGAATGTCTGGAATCCTAAAGAAAGAAATACGTGAAAATACGTCTTTGGGAAGGAAAGGGTTCATTCTAAAATATGGAGTAAAAATAATATTAGGCAAATTCTAGACAGATGTTTTGCTGTTATCAGCCTTGTATTGATAGTGTTCTGCTCCCACAAAATATTGTTTGTGAATAAATCAGATATGAAAAAATGCAATAGTGAAAATAATAACAAAAACTATCCAACATATCAAACTATTTCTTACTTTAAAATCATTTGAATGAGAAATCAAGACAAGGTGTCAGTTTTCCTTCTCTTACAGACAGCTCTAACACAGATACGGCACTTTGCTGCGGCGTCCCAGTTTACAGCTGTGCCTAAATGGCGGCCATGTTGGTAGGGGCAACATGCCCATCCAAGAAAATGCAATGATATTGAAAAAAATCATAAACTGCTTTTTTTCATTAGCATTTATTGCCAATGTCTTACGTGTGCATTTAAAGCCATGGCAAAACCGTTTCAAAAAAGTTGCTCGTTATCTTTCGGGAATCGAGGAGGAAAAAAAATAAATCTAAAATCAAACAATCCGAGTTCAAGCTTCCAGGTGAAGTGCAGAGCAAACACATTTACAAAAAGTCAACAGGCATGCACACACACATGGAGTGTGTGATTCAATTACCTCTATCTGGTTAGTCTTTGCTTAGGAGGCGGGGATTACACTCAAACTGTGTTCTCCAGCATGCTTACGCGCAAAACACACATTGTCCTCCTTATCGCCACGGTAACTGTTTCAAAAGGTCACGTCTAAATATGGATGCTTATTAAACCGTTGGGAATGTGTCAAACATTTCAGCCTGTGTCACACTTGTCAAGATATGACAACTGATGAATTTATTTGTTATTTATTTATGGGTGCCATATAAATATTTTTAAATATTTAGAATTGTTTAAAAATATGTTATGGCCCAAAATTAAATCAAAAGCATTAATTAATAGCAGAATTAAAGTGAATGTAAAGAATAAAACAATTTGACACATTTTGCTTCAGTTCAATGGACATTTAGTGGGTTACGTTTGGTGTGTGCCTTGACCACCAGGGGGCAGAATAACCGAATAATTCAGACACTCGAAAAAGAGTTTAAGAGCTTTTTTTCTTGTTCATCTACATGTTTCTGCATTTTTTTGGTTTAAAGGGTAATAACTCAGATGCAAACAAGAATAAAGATGCAGACGTATGTGTTCTCTTTCTTGTTTTCTTTTTTGCGTGTCCTTTTTCTTGTTTGCTTTTTTTTTCTTGTATTTCTTTTTACTTGTTTGCATCCTTTTTCTTTCTTGCTTGCTACTTTTTTCTTGTTTGCTTCTTTTTTCTTGTTTGCTTTTTTTGTTTCCATTTTTTTCTTGGTGTTTTTCAATGTCTGCTGTTTTTTCTTTTTGCATCTTTTCTCTTATTTGCCTTTTTTCCTTCTGTCTACTTTGTTTGCTTTTTTCTTCTGTGTTTCTCTCTTGCGAGGTGGTTTTTTTTTTGTTTGCGATTACCTTTTTTGTTCGCTTAGTTTTTTGTTTGTGTGATTTGCATGAGGGCCACGTTCACGGCCCCTTTAAGCAAAGATTCTCATTTTTTTCAACCCGCATTTTCTCGCCATTCGTCATTTCTCTGCATTTCTCGCGATCTTTGCGCTACCTGTTGACTGACGCCGCCTTGAAGGCACCTGTGTAAACCGGCGAGGCAATGACGGGTGATCCTCAGAGGCAGAACGCTTGAACAATGCTGGAGGAACACCCAGAAGTCTTTCCTCCCATTTTCTATTCACGGCAAGCCTTCCTTAACTAGCGCGCTGGCCTTTTCTCTTCACAAAAGCTGCGCTCTATTGTGTCTAACGGTTTGTGGAGTTGCCCGTTCCAAAAACAGAATTGGACTCAAAAGCTTTCATTGAGCAAAAAAAAAAAAAATCCGGTCATGTGAAAGCGTTGTCAAATTTGAAGCGAGAGCTGTAATCTCTTGTGGCAAGGCATCATGTGATGACCTAAAAATCTTGACCCTGCAATAGAGGGGGTCATGTATGATGGAGATTAGCGCCGACTAAGTGTGTTGTGTCAACATGACACGCAAAAAAAAAAAAAAAAAAAAAAAGACTGCCACTGGAGAAGGATTTCCTCCTTGGGAAAGTTAAGACGAGACCTTATGGCACGCTACGCACTAACTGTATGAAAAAGTAAATCCAATTCCAATGGAGAAGAACATTTTTGTTTTAGCTAGAGGATGTCTTCAAAAAAGATATGAATAAATGTCTATGTACTGTATACCCATATTTCCAAGGTTAAAAGGAAAGTCATCCCCCAAATTTTCTTTACAATTTATCAACGCACCACCGCTATTCTCATTGATGTTGCATGTGTGGAATATGAATCAAAATTAGCCCGTTTTGTTACTATAGTACTTTGGGGACTAGAGTATTCAAGTAATCGATTACTTTAGAAAGCATTTGTTGATGAATTACTAGTATTCTTAGTCACTCCTTTAGATGAACAATTTAAGCATAACAGAGTCAACTTTGTGGACATAGTTTGAAATAAATGTCACAAATATGTAACGTGTTCTAAGAATCAGCGGAAATTTTACCGCTCTTTGAACAAGTAACCATGTATGTAAAAATAAGCATTTTGAAGGTGTCAAAAATGAATATTTCCCAGGAAGATGGGCGTGGCCGTGCTTGAATTCCAGGGGCAGTGCAGCTGGAGAATATGCTCAAGGCTTTTTTAAAAAAAAAAAAAATCAAAGTTGTCATTTGCTTTTATTGGCTGCGTCTGAGGAATGAGCTCATTGAAGTATAATTGACAAGACCAGCAAAAAAAAAAAAAAAAAATCAACAGTTATGTGTCGGAAACTATTTTGATTTTCTGCTATAAGAATGTTAAAGAAAAAAATTGTACATTTTTTTGGAGCATTGCACTTACAATTTAAGGCAGTGGTGTGAAACATATGGTTTGCGGTCCGTTTCTGGCCCGCGAACAGGATTAATCCGGCCTGTGAAATGATTTTGTAATGTAAAGTATAAAAAAGAAGTAGCAATTTTTTTTCAATAAATGGAAAATTTGAAATGTTTTATGCTAAATAGTAATATTAAAGTTTTATGAAAAATATTGATGTTGTACTAATATTTTAGACTGTATTAAAAACATTAAAACATAAAATTGTTGTTTTAAAGTTATATAAATCTATACCATGAATTTTAATGGTCCGGCCTTCTTGGGGATATATTTTGCTCTACGCAGCTAATTTTAGTATTACATTTTAGTGTAAAGTAATGTCTGAACAAATTATGTCAGTAATGATAATGCACATCCATATAAAACTTAAAATAAGGGCCTGCAAAGCAAAGGAGTCACTATTACACAATTTAGCAGTAAGTTGCTTATTGTTCCAATTCATTAGCTCTTCATTTGAAAAGAAAAATGCACTGCTTCTGTAACTGCATTCAAAAGAGCATTCATTAGATTTGCCAAGACGTTAAAAACAAAACAAAACACTGGTAACATCTGAATTAGCCCCTGAACTACCCCAGAGCATGATGGGAAAAATATTACGTTATCAGCATTTGAACTACAAGTACATTTGAACGGGTTTGCAAACCAAACGCAATCTTGAGGAGGGATCACAATTTGATTGTTTTTCTAAATGGTTCAGGCTTGGCTCACTGCATGAACGGGAGCCCGACATCTTTAAATAGATCAAGTGCACATAATAATGATATATTTGTAACAAAACCTCAAATCGCATTCGGGCAGAAACAAAGTTGACGAAAGCCACAGAATCAAAGGCTGCTGCCGCGTTTCATCTGGCGACATTAGGTTTTCCGGCATTTACGGTTTCATGGCTTTATTGGTGTTATTTTAAGCAAATTATAGCTGTCAAAACCATCACATGTTTGAGAAAAGCCGAGCTGCAGGCCCGCCGCTGCGGAAGGAATTCCCTTCAAGTGGTGATTACTGAGAGACGGAGTGTGCTGGCGACGAAGAAGAGGGCGGGGATGAAGAGGTGAGAGCGGGAGATGAATAACACGGGCGGGAGACTTCATCTTCCAGTGTTTTTTGTTGGAAATCGTCTTTGGGAGATTGGAGTTGAGCGATAAAGACTTTTTTTTTTTTTTTTATTCCCGTAATTGACAGGATGTGGTAGCAGAGGTCCAAAGGCCAGAGCTGCTGGCTTTAGCAGCTGTACTAATTACCTCTCCCCGCAAACCGCAGAGGCTGTACAAGGCCCCGGGAGCGCAGCCGTGACATGAAGATAAAACAAGTGGAACCCCCTCCGCTTTTAAATCCAATCTGGTCAAACCGCTCCACTTACCTTGAACGAGCTGAATGAGGCGCGCTGACAAAGAACCCGAAGAATCAACACAATCTTACTAATTTTACTTAAAAAAAAAATGCATTCTTAACACATTCAATCCCAAATAGCGTTTTCCCTCAAATATAAGTCACACCTGTGTATAGGAGGCACCCTTGAATTCATTTAAATACATTAATACATTAAATACATTCCATTTTTGTAATTTCATCCAATTTTCTTCTGTATTTTCTGCATTATGAAGCACATTGGATTATAATACATGGAGGCGGCCATGTCTGTTATCGCTACGGACGATGTGAAATGCAGCACCTCCTGCTGTCCGTAATGAAGAAGTCAAAATTCCACACATTGTCCCTTTAAATCACAGGTGTCAAACTCAAGGCCCGGGGGCCAGATCCGGCCCGCCACATCATTTTATGTGGCCCGCGAAATGCTAATTTGACTTCAAGTTTCTGGCTAAAATAGCAAATTTGCACATTGTCTTCATCCTTTAAAAATCTGGGGAGAAAATACAAGCATTTTTTAATTCACAATCAGTTTTTGCCAGCCTCTGATTTCAAAACTTGGTACGCGTTTTACAAAAGCATTTAAAAAAGATTTGACAGTCATACTGGCCCTCTGACAGAAACTAGAACTACAATGTGGCCCACAATAAAAATGAGTTTGACACCCCCGCTTTAAATTTTCAAATATATTGTTTTGTTGACGTAAAAACAGTTTTCTGGATTTAAAATCGCACTATACACACATGCACATTATTAATCTGCAAATAAGTACCTGGGATTGAATACATTTAAATGCATTGCATTCCATGGCCTTTCTGCTTACATTTTGGATTCAAAAACTCATTCCATCAATTTCATATCCACACACACACACCTGTATGTGGTCCATAAAAGACATATAAATACGTGTTTGGGATTGAATGAGTTCAAATCAATTGCATTCCATGGCCTTTCTGATTACATTTTGGATCAGCCGACTTTTCTTCCTCCTTTTTGCAGTCTGCGGCAGAAAAAGGCCCAGGCAGTTAAACTTGACATAAAGTCACGGCTGGATTACTTTTTAAACGACTTAAGGAGTAGCTCACGGCATGTTCTTTCAAGTGCTGCACTGAGATTGTATTGCACACATGCATTAGCTTGCTATTTGTTTGACAGACTGATTGTGATGTAGATAGCAAAGTCTGCTACGAAGGAAAGGCCTAAAATTACTCGTCTTAAATATTACACTGCCTTTTCACTCCGCGGCAAGAAATGACTAACCTGCCGGGGAAAATGACAGCACGTGAAATATACAGTACCTTTAACTTCAAATGGCCTCAAACACATGCAGGGGTCAAGAAATTTAGGGTCTTAAAATTGCACAGCCGTGATTTCAAAGTCATGCCAGGTCATAAAGCATCATCATAAAGCTGCTAAAAGTTGCCTATTTAGAAGAATTAATTTGTTTTGATTAACATTTTATTGGTGGTTAATCAAATAATTTCATCCATATTTATTCATAGACTCCAAAAACTGTGGCGCAAAAATGATCCAGCAGGGAGCTGAAATTTGACCGCATGCAAAATTTCAACATGGCACAACCACTTGGCTATTGCACGACCAGGAGGGTTCCACTCCTTGGTTAAAATATAGCAAGAACGATGTAAAAGAAAATGACCCGAAAAATACCGCATAAGGGTAGACTTTTCTAATTCAATTTTTTTTATTAAAATTTTCAAATTTTCTATTTTTGTCATTTGTGAGTGGGGCTGCATATGGAACATATAACTGCAAATAATATTTTTTAAAGGGACAGGCAACTTATTTCGCTATTTTCAAAAGTAAAAAGTTCACATTTTGTCTAGAATTGAAAAATAGTCATCAAATCGCTATTTCTGCATACAACAAATACTTTAAAAAACATATTTTCCATCTTGCTGAGGACTTTAAATAACATCTCATTTTCAAGGCTTGGGTAGTGACCAATCACGGCTCACTTGTTGGTCATGTGACATTCACAAGCTGAGCAGTGATTTACCGTTTCCTCAGAGCACATACAATGTCCTTTTCAGTCAAGTGGCAAAGTGCATTATCAAATATTTTAAATGTACATGAAAAAAACTACAAGTAGATTATAGACAAAATAATACATTTTGCCGCTGAAAATATCAAAATAAGAACTATCACTTTGAAAGAAAGTTTATGCAGTAAAAGCAACAACAACAACAAAAACGCAGCGTAAAAGCAGCTCAGTCAAAGCCATAAATGAGGTCAGAGTGCATCGTGGCATATAGAGCTAAAGGACAAACAGTAAAGTGTGACAGGGGGCCACTTGGGGTGTTGACAGCTTTACTTGGGGGGGGTGCAAATAAAGTGACTGCCCAAATGAGATCTCCTTCACATTCAATTGTTTAGCTATACTTAAGCGTGGGGGTATCAGCTGAGGGGCCTTACCCCTGAATTTCACCTCAGCAATGGTCTTGCTCTTGGACTTTAGACCCCCCCCTCCTCCCCAATAAATAAATAAATAAAACTGAGGGCCTCTTCCACGGAACCAACAAAGGCTTCCAATTGATTTCACACTTTGTTGCTAAGCTTTTGGAAGCAAGAAAGCCAAGCAAATCAAAAACATCATTAGGAGTCATTCATTCAATTGCGATTGCAAATCCGCAGACATCAGCTGACGCTGTTCCAACACGCCTCCTATATATGTTTTTTTTTTTGGTTCCCAAACAACCCGAGGGCTTGGCTGGCTGACTGTTATCAATATCCGCCGCTGATGACGACGGTCTCCTTAATTGGCATAGCCGGGCAACCTTCCAACCCCCGACAGCCGAGGAGCGGCTCAAGTCACCCGACCCCTAGATGCAAACACAAACATTCAGATTGCCGCATGCTCGCCTCCTGCCTCAGATGGCTTATCGCGGCAACTCCCACGCACGCCTCCAAACACAGACGAACCGAAACCACAGGACAACCGCTGGATTTTTCTGCTTCATTTATCGTTCATAATTCTACATGCGAACATTCAGGGATACAAACAGAGTGGCCTTCATTGTAAACAAACCTGTTTTCAGCACTATAAATCGCACCAGATTAGAAGGCGCACCTTCAAAGAATTGCCTATTTTACGTTGTTTTCACATATAGTGTGCACTGCAGTATAAGGCGCATAGAATAGAAGCTACGTAAAAATACGTCTTTGTGATTGTTTTCAGCACTATAAATCACACCAGATTAGAAGGCGCACCTTCAAAGAATTGCCTATTTTACGTTGTTTTCACATATAGTGTGCACTGCGGTATAAGGCGCATAGAATAGAAGCTACGTAAAAATACGTCTGTGATTGAATGAGCTAACAATTTGTGCCTTAAATCGAACTACTAGCATGTTCTCGCTGCCCAATAGCCAAATCAAATATTTCAATGGAAACCCGGACAATGCCTAGCACTGAATAATTCCGACTGATGAAGTGGCAGACGTGTCAGGCAGGGTTCACGAGTCGGATGCCCAATGTGCCTTTTTTTCCCCCTTCGTTTCCATCAATGCAGCTTGTGTGCCGACAATAAAGGCCACCCAAGTGACGCCGGCAACAAGAGCGAGGTCACAATAAAGAGAGAATCACTTCTGTTGTCTCAGCTCATCCTCGGGGGTGAGACCAGCTCCAGAACATCTGCCGGGGAAAGAGCTAGCCTCACAGTTGGATAGAAGACACTTCTTCCCCGGGGGGGGACCCGAAAACCAAACTCGGGTCGTGTCCGTGGCCTCCCGCGACCTCGCAGAGCGCGTGTCTCTTTTTATGACCCCGGAGGTCAAAGGACGCTAGCGAGAGGACACTTTTACTCTGTGCGCGTCCGTTGTCCTTATCACTAGGGGAAATGGGGTGAAAGTGTGATGCGGGGGAGGGGCCACCGCATGGTGCCCGCGGACACAGTCACAGTGCGGGCGGGTGACGACGGGACGAGACGCGGAGAGACGCGGAGCTTGAGTGCAGGGAAAGGTGAGATTTGTCATTTTAATGGTCAATTTTATGACCCGCGAGAGCGGCGTGGATGTCAGATGACCTCAATGCAGGCGGACGCAAGACAGATGCGTCTGGCTCTTTTTATTGTCACTAAGCGAACAACAGATGGATCTTTCATCAGGACCGAAATGGACTCAAGTTATAGTCAGGGGGAGTCGTGTGACGCCTGAGGCTGGACAAAGTCCAGGTCAATGAGTCATCGTCACGGAAAGACGATACAGTTTCATCACCGACAATTCTCAACGATCAATAATTCAACGAATACGCTGAATCGAATTTAATAAACCCTCTGGAGCCTCAGTCGATTTGTGTCCACTGTTGTGTCCATTTTCTCCCACCAGGACAGCAAAGTTTATTGTATCTCAGCCAAACATGAGACATCATGACAATGATGTCCTCGAATGAGTACACTAGGACTTAGTAGTACAGCTCCAATAAGTCAACCTATGTAGATCAAAAACAAATGTCCACTGAAGTCAACGGGATGAGTCTCGGGAGGACAAGTTAATAACTAAAATTTCTAGGTTAAATGGACCATAATACAACAGAAATAAATGGGGACTATTTTATGGATTATTTTTTGACTCAAATAATAAACCCCTCCCCCCAAAAAAAACAACAACAACAAAAAGAAAAAACAGTGTTGAATTGATCCGAATTACAATATTTAGCATGTAATTTGTTTTCAACTTTTTGTCATTCATTTGAACAAAAATATTGGGTGAAACGAATAACCACCAAAAACAAAAACTAGCATCACGAAAAAGTGAAAACAAAAAATGGATCAAAAGTTTCCTGATGCCCACGCTTGGCTCAATCATTTTTTTGCAAATTTTTTCATTCATTTGAGCAAAAATCCAATCCGACAACCAAAATTGGTTTGTTTTGTACCAAACTTCACCATAAACAAATGGGACTGATTCTATGAAACAAAAACTGGTCAAATTGATCAAAATGCTCACACAACGGTCAATTTCGCCCAATTTTTGCTAATAATTCATCCAAATACTTGACCAATTGAACCCAGTGGCGCTTCTCCCCTTTTGACCCATTATAGGTTTATTTTTTACTCAACTGTTTTTAGAGTATAAGAATAGTTTCTGTCAAAGTGCATATCACACAAACATAGTTTTACACAGGCCAAAGCAACAGTTGGCCAATCAGAAGCCCGAAGACAGCAATAACAAAAATAACAACGAACATTGCAAATTAAGCAAATAAAACAACTGCAAGCATGTCGCTGCATCAACCAGCAAGGCGGCATTTTGTGGCCCCAGAATGCACCATGAAGAAAGGCATTTCCTGAAATAAAAAGGTACAAGTGGGTGGGAGCTGAAAGGATGAGCTTTGAGGGGAATTAACAAGCTTAGCATAGGAGCCACTCTTGAAAAACAAGCAATGAAACCACGACGGAGAGAAAAGCCGTCTGCGAGCACGCCCGCTGGGATTTAGCCAGCACATCCAATTGGATCAAACCCGCCCGGGTTGCCAAGATGGACAAAGACTACTAGATGGGCCCAAACACATTTGAAATTCAGCAGAATCAAATACCAAATAGTGAACAGGTACTTTTATGTAACAAAAAAAAAAACAAAAAAACAATTCATCAAAATAAATGTAAAAAAATAATAAAAATTACTGTATGTTTAACAAGAGTGCAAAACAATTAATTAAATTTGTGGCTTATAGGTGGCTTTGGAGTTTCATGCTGGAAGAGTACAGTTTTCTTTTCAAATTAAGAGCAAATGAATTGGAATATAAAGGAACGTGTGGACTTCTTGTTCAATGTTCATCATAAATTAGTCAATTAAACAGACACCTCATTGATTACCGCTTAATTGTTTCAAGACCAAAAATGGTCCAAATATTCTCGCATGTCGTTAGTCCTACTTAAAAGCTAACTGATGCAACCACGGTACTGTACTGTAAAATTTAACTTTTCGCCAAGTGGTCCCGTCCATCTTGGCCCCTGCTCATTTATTATTTAGTGACAAGCCAATGATGTTGCGCCATCCTGTGGAGTTCCACAATAAAATCTGCCCCAAGTCTAAAGAGCAAGTGGCTTGAGAGAACCCATGCAGCGTTGGAGCAACTTAGCTTGATGCTAATTGCTAACCAGCAGCCTACAAATGTAGTTTTAAATGTATTTACAGTATTAGTGCGCCATTTAATGCTTTTGAATGAACGCCGTTTACGTCATCTTACGGCGTACACTTTAGTCTGTGTCGTAAAATTCCCTAGGCCGCTTACCTGAGCTAGTCTGAGGAAGCAGAAGGCAACAGATTAGCATTGCTTAGGGGAGCAGGCTGCTGTAGCGTGTTGTAATGCAGACTGTCAGGGCGACACAGTTGGGGGGCTGTACAAAGCCTCCTTGTTCAGACTGACCCCCCCTTTTGCTCTCCCACCTCACCAGCTTTTCATCAAACCGCAAGAAAACACAATATTCCTTCAGTTTGCAATACTCGCGGGGTTGAGCGAAATGGAAAGAACGAGCAAAAGGCAAGGTTAGCATGCTAGCTGAAAAGTGGGTGAAAACGTGAGGACGTAGCTCAACAGCACACTTAAGTCAGGGCGACGTGGAGATAATTGCAGACGGGGCTCGTCCTCCACCGTATTTTCCACCTAAAAGCCTTCAATTTGCTCAAAAGCTGACTGCGCCTTATATCCCAGTGCGCCCTATCCAGAGAAAAAAAAATATTACTTAATGGGCGTGTGAATTCTTCAAGTTTTACCTTGGCATGGATCTAAACTAAACGTAATCAAGAGGTATTTTCTTCATAGTACTTTCCACAAGTTATCTTTATTTTTAATGTCTCATTGTTAATAAAGTTTAACTGACTTCATTTATTTTGTTGATATTCCATGCATTTGTTGTACTACTTATATACAGTGCATATGCCGTACTTTAGTATAGTTTTGTATTTATTTGAACAATTGTTTTTGGTTTCTATTGACTGACTGGAGCTACCTTAGGGTTGCTAACATCATGAGTCAATGATGCTAATGCTAACGTTAGCGTACCATGTTGCTGTACCTTCGCACTGATCTCTGTATTATACAAAGGGTCTGTAGTTATAAAAAAAGTAATCGATTGTTTTCCAAGAACGACCCAAGAAATTTGAGATAAAAAATTGATGTGTTTTGTAATATTTTTCCAAATTTTATGGCACAAAATATTTAAATAGCAGTGGGTCATTTCAGATAAATGAAGGTTAAGAAAAGACTCTGTCTTTTGACTCTAAAACATTTTGTTTGAGACAGAAAAAGCACCAATTATTGTGATAGCAAAAGTAAAAATATAACACACAAATGGGGAAAAAAATGAAAATGAAAAAAAAAAACTGAACACCCAAAGAACAAAAAAAGCATGACCTCAGCCCGGATGTTTTTCTTATCGCGTACATCCATAACAATGAGTGACTTTGATTGGCGCACATTAAGGTGGTTTGTGTGCCCAGACTTGACTGGCTTGACACAAAGCTTTGAGACACGTCCACGCCGAACATATTTCCACATTAATCATGTCAACGGGTTTCTTTCCACATGCTTTGCCTTTTCACTCAGGAATGTCCATTAGATTGTTTCAAAGCGCTCCCAAAGCAGATTACACCTTTGCTACGCTAACACGTATACATTTCGCTTAATGGTTTCATGGAGTTACATGCGTGACTTAGAATAAATCGCAGAAAAATATTGCTTCTATTTGACTCCGCCCCTCAATTCTGTGCCACTTTGTCGCCCACACAGGTGCAACGTCTGCTTTATGTGTTTGTGTATCAACAGGGAGGGACCCTTTCAACACTATTATTTGCCGCATATACACAAAGATTTACCCTAACTTCAAGCCTAAGAATTATTTGGGTGTCTAGACTTTCATGCAATCTTTATTCTCCTTTATGTTGGACTTAGAGTCATGCATTCTAAATTATAGTTGTCTGCATAATGGGAGTGGGTAGCCTAATTTTCCTTGAATTTAGGTAATGAGCAGCTTTGCCACTACAGAATCTATAGACTACTCAATTTCAATAAGTTTTTACACATGTGAATTTTTAGACACCAACAAAATGCCAATGCCAACCTGACAGCTATAAGATTAGCATTAGTATGCTAACAATTACCCATTTGAGGTCAAAAAAACACTAAAGAGCATTTAGTTCACGCCTACATTATGATATAAGAGCCGCTGATTAGCTGAGGTCTGTAACTTCCTGTTCTTCTTCTTCTCTTTGTTGATGAGCAGAATGGACACATTTTGTGCTAGGCTGCACCCCATTGGTTAAAATTGGTATACCTAAACTCGAGCCACCATTTATTGTTTTATATTTTTGTATAATACAGTGCTGATGCTTTTTGGGAAGTTCATGTCTTAATTTTGGGATGGCTCGTATGCTAATATTATCTTTAATGAAAGCCTGCTAACTATTACTACAAAATCAGTAAGTTTTTAAGCACACAAATCGCAACAACTATTTGGCCACAAGGTCGTGCGCCAAAACAAGCAATCGAGCCAAATGTCAAGGCACCTTTTCCACTTTACAATAGGTGAACATGACATTTTTTTATTTTGGTCATTCTCTCTTAATTAGAAATGATCCCAAAATTGTGATATGCCCTATTTTGGGAGGAGTTTATCTCCCTTCCTACCAATGCAACACTAAGTGTGTCTCCAAGAAATCTAAGCATAGAGAACCATGACACAACATGTTCCGGTGAATATTTGTAGCCAACCTATTATTAAAGTCAAACCCGACTTGGTCGACTTTTCCCCCCGCCTGGCCCAACAAGAAGCTCTCGTCCATTTTAAGGTCTTGAATCAGATTTGGTTTGACCAAAAATCCAAAACTGCAAGTCCACAATGTGTCTTTGATGTAGTTTTTTGGTTTCTGAGCCGATAAGGCAAAGCCAACAATGATGTCATCGTCTTCCGTCTGGAACTTCCTGGGATGTCAATTCCTCTGTGACGACAGAGGTATCCCCTCCGTGTGTTAGTTCGCCGAGCTGTCTGCGTGCAATGAGCTAGACAAAACAAGTCAGAGGCTTCGTTTGTTTAGATGGAGCTCACCTGGCCCACACACACACACGCGCGCACACACACGCCCTTTTGGAATGGGCCCCCAGGAGGGAGAGCAGTAAAAATTAGAGGAGATTAAGGAGCCAATTATATATAATTTGAAAATGAGAACTAATCAATGACTTGTCTACCACAATAATGGAATTTCAGAGCCTTGAAAATATAGTGCCAAAATGTCAATCTTTCCAAACGGTAGTAAAAAATCAAAATCTAGGAAAATCTAAAGGCGTAATGACGGGCCATCATACTTTTGGATTCATGTTGTTCGTGGTGATGGAGATCTACCACGTCATCAAAGGATTACAAAGATAATTCGGAAAACAGGAAGCAATTGGTATGCATGTGTATAGTATTCAATTTAGATAAATTGAAAAAACACCTAATACCATCTTGACATGCAAATTACAGTATATTACGGTATAGCAGTGGGTTCTCCAACGGGGCCACGTGAAGGCTCTTTAGAGCATAGTGAGATTTGATCATGGTTATGGAAACAACAGCAAATCTAATGAAATACTTTTTAATTCCACGGCAGTAAAAGTCAATTTTGCTTTTCAAATTAAGAGCACATTAATTGGAGCGTGATTCATTGCTGAATTGTGTGACAGTGACTCTCTGCAAAACTTTGTAAGCTTTATTTTGTTAAATCATATACGACTGCACAGACAGAGAGTTGCTGGATAAAATTCACATAGATATTATATACTTCTACTATATACTTTTTGGACATTTTTGTTTGTCATGCTTTTTAAAAGGTCCAGACAAATTAAAGGTTGGCTGTAGTCTAATAGTGGTTCTTTTTTAGCCAAGTACGGAAAAAGAAAGAAAAACAACATCTCAGCGCCAACTGAGCTTCTGCTCCGACATATAGATGTTGGACCTGCACCTCTTGGTCTCCAGGGAGACTCCATCTTGTGAAGAATGCGAGCACCAAGGCATGTCATTGTCCCCCGAGCTACGCCCAGGTTGTCCCCTTTATGTCCATTCACTAACTCGGGATGCCGGATCAGCAATTCCCGCCTGAAGTGCGACCCACATGGCGTCAAGGAGTAGAGATTGCGGGACAACTACCATATATGGCTTTCACTGCTGATTGGCTAACCAATCACATGCTGCTATGGGCTGTACAGAGCTGGAGCGAGCGTCCGTTACAGACAGTCAGAGAAGTGCACAATGACAACGTTTATCGGCCGTTTACGCACCAATATGGCGGATATCGTTTCTGATAATCGGCCTGTTTGATCTGATGGCGTTGCCACGTAAAGCCGGCGCGAATCTTAGTTGTGGATTCGAAGCAAAGCCCGGTAACCGTGTAAACGACAAAGCAAACAATGGCCCGTTGCGGAACACGTCCCGCCAAAGCTGCCGTTATTAACTCCGGACTACGACAGAGATTTGAAAATAATCGCGTCTGAGCCGCCCTGTTGGGAAAGCCACTCTCAATTTTGCCGGGACTCGATCGCGCCGATCGCCTTAGCAACACGGCAAGCCTGTTAACAGCTTTTCATCCGGTAGTGTTCAGGAGGTACGCCACACCAATGCGCTCCTTAGCGCCGCGCTCTCCGACCATTAGAGACCAATTAACACCGACACAAAGCCGCCTTCCTTTTTTATGACACTGTAAACAAAAGCTACAGGCCAGCCCCCGTTAATACAACACCCAGGCTCATTAGTTACGTTCGCCACCTCCATTTCATACGCGAGACTTTCTCGAGAGACGTAAAAGACCTCAGATTCCGTTACGCCTCTGCGCACAATCTGTGGCTGCGAGGTAATTGGCAGCTTTCACGTACTTATATGAACTCACTTGTTTACCTTGACATCGATCCAAGGCAAAAAAAAAAAAAGAAAAAAATATTCATACACACGCTACAATGCGGTATTGTTTGCTTTCTTATCAAATCTAGAAAGGTTATCTCGATGGTAGTTCCAATGAGTTAATAGCAAATTTATTCATCATTTATTTCCATTTATATGGTGTGTTGTACTTCACTGTCAATTTATTGATTTATAATTCAGTGGGTTTTTTTCTTCATTATTTCAAAATTTCCTGAACTATCAAGAGGTTAAATTCAAACTAGTAACTCTTTAAAAGGAACGCACAAACTTATTCCAGTTCATAAGGCGTCACCCGCTTCATAAAGCTGGCTGAGAGAATATCAAAACATGCAAATTTGTCATCTGAGCAAACGTTGCCTACTTGGAAGAATCTAAAATTGAAATAAGTCATTCCAGGTTGTACAGCATTAACCACATCATAAAACTGACGGAGAATATATGGACTGATGTAAAACTTTAATCTCGGTCAAAGTTAAATTATCCAAAATTTTAATAATTCAGGTCATAAATTCATATTTGTAACCTGGGCAAACGTACATAGTTTGAGTAATCTAAAATTCAAATCAGCTATTTCATGTCATAAAATGTCATCCACATCATGAAGAAAAAAATCAAAATGTCCAAAGCTACTATCTGGGCAAACGGTGCCTACTTTGAAGAAATGCAAATTTGCAACAAGTCATTCCAGGTCAAAAGTATCAACCACACCATGAAACTGACTGAGGACATATCAAGCACTGCGAAGCTATCATCGACTTAAAAGGTACCTAATTTATATGTTTCTTAAATATACACAAGTCATTCCAGGTCGTAAAGCAACAACCACATCATACACCTGACTGAGGAAAAACATCAAGTTAATTGCACCAAAGCTGCCAAATTTGAAGAATCTAAAATTTAAACAAGTCATTCAAATCATTAAGCATCATCCACATCATACACCTGAGGAAAAACACCAAGATGCGTATCACTTTTAAAGCCTGGCTGTGAAAACTATAAAGCTGTCATATTGTCAAAAGTTGCTTATTTTGAAGAATCTGAAATATAAAACATTCTTTTTGGATCAAAATGTTTTTGTATACAAAATAACTTAGCTTTCCTTGACTGTTACAGAATGTTTTGAAGATGCGAGATAAAAACTGAAGTTCACTGTTCAACCAAAACCACATTGCAAACTATTTACCTAATTTCATTTCAATGCAACACTACAAACATTGTTATTTGGCGCTTAACCTGAAAGGACTTGAGACTAAATTTATTATACTGTATAAAGCATTGGGGGTGGGGGCGTGGGAGGTCCGCTTTATTCCTTTGCCAGATTTGTGAAACGATAACCGCAATCATATTTCCGCCACGTGTTTGGTATATGGGTAACCATGCAAGAAAATTACGGCTGGTACGACATCGAACAACGTCGATTCGACTTTTTAAATTGACGCACGTGTAAAATGATGCGCAATCACTATTCCGTGCTGGAGTTTATACGCCGAACCACGGTGCGGCATAAAAACAAATGCGTGCATGAATCGATTGCGTATTGCGATTCCACGCGATAAAAACCATCAAAATAAAGAAGCTACTGACCTGAGAAGTCCGAGGAGCCCTTGGAGAGATCGCAAACGACCGCCAGGCAAGTTATTCCCAACAGGAGCGCAGAAGTGACGGCTGAAAGAGTCCCATCGAGGTGGAACATCCTTGAAGCCTCAAATGTGCATGTGAGATCCCGCTTGGCACCAGAAAGTCCACATCGGAAGGAGAAGAAGAGGCAGAGGCGCGGGCGAGAAGGTTCCGAGGGGCGCACATGAGACGTTCAATGTCCCGTCAACAAGCTCCGCCGGAGCTGGATGGAGGCTCGCTCTCGCTTCTTCGACTTCTTCCTCCTCCAGGCTGCAGCTGCAAGTTTTTTTTTTCCCCTTGCCTTCTTTGAACTCGGTGTGGTGGAGGCAGCCCACCTGGAGGACTGTCGCCTCCCTCTGCATGCTTCCTGACACCTGCAGAGCCAAGTGGACAGAATTTTGCTTTTGCCAGGATCACATTTCTTAAAGGTACTTTTTAATTTAAATAAAAAAAAATGCAGCACCTCGATATGCGTGAACTGGTTGATATATGTTTTTCAAGCAGTATGTTGTAGCGTTCACTCGTTTATCGCGGGGATTACGGTCCCAAAATACCAGCAGTAAGCGAAATCCGCAAAGAAGAGGTTATAATGTGTTTTGGGGCTTTTGTTTCCACTTCAAAGTTTGTTTATTTTGGTAATAAAAAAATAGTAAGGCAAGCCTTCAACACATATGATCATAAATGAAAATCCATGTAAGTAAAGTTGAATTTGTTTTTGATAAATACAATTGCTGTTTTTGTCTATTTAAGCCTGACCTTAAAGGAAGAAAAATTGCAAGAAAAAATAGTGACATAAATCTGAAATGCAAAAAAAAAAAAAGCTATGGTCAAATGGAAGTCAGCGATACTGAAAACTGAAAAGTGTATTCTTGGTCAATAACTTTGGTAGTTCAATTGAAAAAAAAAATACTACATAAATTCACAACAACTAATTTTGATTACTGTTTACAATGAACCAATCCCCAAATTCATCATCTCAAAAATACAATAGTATGTAGACTACCAACAACAACCAAGAACATTTAATGAGTTCTTTTATTTTAGTAGTAGTATTAAAAAATAAAAAAAAATCTAGCAATCGTTAAAAGAATAAAACATAATAAAATCAAGTTACTGTATAATAAGCACATACAAATAAGCAAACAAATCAACGAATTATGATTTCTATTTTGTATTATTTGTTCATATTCATTATGCACCAATTGGAGCAGTGCTCCCGATTTAGTTGTATACCTGCTGTACAATATAATATTTGATTCTGTTGTGAATACATAATTGTATATTATGATTATTGTATCATAACGTAATGGTAGATAACTCAAGCAACAAAAACAATACAATATTTTACAATAAACGAGCGCCCTTTTGAAGTTGTAGACATAAATAACTTTAAAGACTGGACCGAACCCATTTTAATAACGGTGTTGCCATCTAGTGGACTGTCAGCTACACTGCACTTTAAAATGATATCATTTGTGGCCCAGCGGAGCTTCCGTACACAACGTGCGACAACAGAAGGTCAAATATGGCAGCCTCCACTAAAGGGCTGGAAAAATACCTATTTTCCTCAAAGTTATTAAGAAGTACATATCTGCGAAATGATCGTGAGTTAAACACTTAAGTACCGACAAACTGCACACGTTATTGCTGAACGATCGTCTTTATGCGTCGGATTGAGCTCGCTGCAAGCTAAAGTTGCTATTTGGCCGACTCGTCGTCATCGCCACTTTATCAAGAATCTGATTTGTAAAGCGGACCTTTAATTGCTGCGATTTGTTCCATTTCAGGGTTCTTTTCCATGTCCGGGTGCCGACTGGCTTCGGGAAGCGACGGCGGGCGACCACCGACGTTCACTCCTCCACCCAAGCCTGTCATAGTAGACAAAACGCAAAGTGTGGCATCTCTGCGGAAGTATTTGTCTATTTTAGTTTATCATTAAAATATCGCTCATTATAACAAAGTAAGAATTGAGATGTTTTTTTATTCTTACTTTCACGTGTATTTATTCGCACGTTAGATTTCTGAGCCCAGAGTTCATCCCACCACGTCAGAGGACAAACCCACTGAAATTTTACATGGAGAGGAAAGACATGGTCCGCAGGAGGTCCGTGATCAACCTTCCTGAGTTCTACGTTGGTAAGTGAGGAGCATCAGCACCCGTGGCACAAACGTATCTCACCTGCGCGGTTCTGTTTTTTTTAATCTGATTTTTACAGGCAGTATACTTTCCGTGACCATGGCCGACCCCAATGCCAGCGGCAAATCAAACCGCTTTGTTGGCATCTGCACCCAGAGGGGTGGGAAGGGACTTGGAGCCACTTTTGTCCTGAGAAACATCATAAATGGGCAAGGTGAACATCTACCTGCTAAGTCAGTGGTTCTTCAAATGGGGGAAACGCCGATTATCTCCCGTACTAGACACAAGTTATCACGTGCCACCTCTCGTTACCTGTCAAGATAATGATTTATTTTTGTGGACACATCTCTACTATGATCCCAAAAGAGGACACTTTATGTTGAATGTTTTCTGTGGACAAATATTTATAATTATTTTAGAACAGGTCTGACACTTTATGTTGATTATTTTGGGAGGGACAAATATTTATTAACTAATTTAATGATTTGTTTTTGTGAAGACATCTCTACTGTAATCCCAAAACAGGACACTTTGTTTCATATTTTTCTGTGGTCAAATATTCAGAATTATTTCTGAGAACAGGTCTGACACTTTATGTTGATTATTTTTTTGGGGCGGGACAAAATATTAATAATTAAGTTGATGATTTATTTTTATGAACAGATCAATAGGATGCTTTATGTTTAAAAATTTTCTGTGGACTAATATTTATAGTTTTTTTTACAACAGGTCTGACACTTAATAGTATTTTTTTGTGGAAAAATATTTAAGTTTTTTGACAACAGATTTCTTCTGCAGTATGATCCAAAATAGGACATTTTAGGTTGCTTATTTTTTGTGTTTTTGGAAATAGGTTTTGTGAACCTATTACTCAACCAGTCTTCAGTCACGCAATTTTTTTTTTTTTCCAGAACCGACACACACTTGATTTCCACGTCTGACTTTGTTGATTTATTTTTTTGCTATGCTTTGGCCCAGCGCTACTACTTGCTATTTCCCTTCAAAATACAACAAAGGAATTCTGCAATTCACCATACGGTTTTCCAGGCGTGGAGATCTGCTACGAGCTGTACAACCCGCGCATTCAGGAGATCCAGGTGCTGAAGCTGGAGAAGCGGCTGGATGACAACCTTATGTACCTCAGAGATGCCCTGCCCGAGTATAGCACCGTGGATCCTGAAATGAAGCCCGTGCCCATATCCGCCACCGGAGAGGTGCCGGTTAACACGGTGAGGGATCCTTGTGAACATCTCAAAAATGTTTCCTCTAATGCTGCTTTTACTGCGTCACGCCATGTAAATATTCACATTGTTTACCTGGGTCTTACCCATTAACTCATTCAATCCCAAAGACGTATTTTTACGTTTTTTTGGGGTTTTTTTTTGTCCAGACTTCCGGATATTTATTTAAATATTTTCTTGTCAAGTGTTTGGATAAAAAAAGGTCTAAAAATAGCTGGTACTAAACTAGTTAGGCACTCTAGTGATTGATTACTTTAGGTAACTAGATATTACCGGAATTGATTAGTTAAGGCAATCAACTACAACAGCAATCAACTATTATAGTACTTTAAAACCATAGTAATTGATTACTTTTTGTGCCTTAGTACCAAATTTAAACAATTACCAACCCTAGACAAATTGATGACCTAAACTAATCAATTACAGTATTCTAGAGTTAGATTACTTTATGTACACAATTACTAAAGTTGTCAATCACTTTAGTACATAACTCATTCAGTACCAGCATATTTTAGACCCTCCAAATGCCCAACAGAAAAATATAAAAATAATATAACAGCTCTTGGTATCAAACGTCTGAACGTGAATGTAAAAATATGTCTTGGGGACTGAATGAGTCCATTGACGTTTTCATTTGGGCCTTTCTGTCCCGCAGCTTCAAGTGAGAATGCGTCCGAAGCCGTGGTCCAAACGTTGGGAGCGGCCCAAATTCAACATCAAAGGCATCCGCTTCGACCAGATTTTGTCGGAGGAAGCCATGGAGCACGCTCAGAAGTGGGCGCGGCCTTGGGAGGAGTACGACATGCTGCGGGAGTACGACACCTCCGAGATCGAGAAGAAGATCAACGAAGAGATCCAGCAGGAGACCAGCAACTTGAAAGCTGCCTGATTCTCCCCAAAGACTCTTAGACCGGACTGGTTATTATTTTTAATCTTTTTTTTTCTGTAACTCTGCTGGACAGGTGTCTTTACACCATGCAGATATTGTATAATAAACATCACATTATTGCAGCAGTTCTCAAATGTGATTTGATGAGATTTTAAAGGGTTAGTCCATTTATTTAGCCATTTTCAGATGTAAAAAGTTATTTTGTCTATAGTTGTTGAAAGTTAAAGACTCGGGTAAGGCCCAGTCACAGCTCAGCTTGTCAAGGTCACATGACCAACAGAGGAATCCTGATTGGACATCACATGAGCGCTGAGCACAGGTCATGTCAATTTTAGTTGACAGCAAGTGGAAAATTGTATTTTTAAAGGGATTAAATCTACAGTATATGAAATTTATCAAATTATAAACAAAATATTGCATATTTACAACTGAAAATGGCTAGATTTGTAGACATGTATCAGCAAATTGAATTTATTGCTTTGTAATTATGTGACAAGTGTATTTTCTGTATGTATGTATGTGTGTATTTTTTCTTTTCAAATTAAGAACGAACCAATTGGAAAATGAAGCCAGTTATTGCGAAAAAACAGCATGAATTTTGCAAAAACCATATTGTATGTTTTTAAGTTTTCTACAGCTGCATGTTGTGTTTACTGACACAATTTTCCTGCAGACGAGCCAGGAATAAAACAGATGCTACACAAACTAGCTTCCGTGGTTGCTTAATAATATCAACCTAGTGATACCATTACAAATGTAGTTTGTAAGTTTAGTAAAATCAAATTGCACAGAAAATTGTTTACTGTATCGCTTTTTTTTGTGCAGCTCGGCGCTGGTTAGGGGAAAAATATTTCGTATATCGTTGAAAACAGGTTGAGAACCAATGACAGGTTGAGTGAAAAATGCATTTCACTGGATAAATAATTAAAAAAAAAAAAAAAAAAGATGAGGGTTACTGCATACGACTCTTGCATGTGTCTGTTGCTTTTACACATCTGGCCTTTAGATGTCACTGTTTCCCTTCTTACATTCAAGAAGCCGTCAACTATTGCATAACTGAGCCTCTGTATTAGTATGGCGACCCATGCCAGATTTTTGCAGTTGAATCAACAAAAGTAAGCTTTCATAGCGCAAAACTCTAAAAGAAACCTTTGACACAAGTTAGAGACTTGAAGTATTTCATTCCGCGAAAACCCGTTAAAAGGGATTTAAAAAAAAAAAAAAAGCAAGGACACCCAGTAGTGTTTTACTGTTGCGGATGGAAAGTTGCGGTGCGAGGAAGGTAAGCCGTCGCGTCACTTGCCTAGTATAAAAACACTTAAAACTCCTTATGTTAGGCCTGCTTTCGACGAAAGCGTGTATATAAACACTCGGCGAGTCCCTGCACTCTAATTTCTCCGTCTTACAGGATGACACACGGGAGGAAAATGGCCTTTAATACGGGAGTAGCAGATGTTTACCAGGCTCATTATGGACCACACAGATAGGGGACGCGTGAAGAAGGCCATCATCTGTTGTGACGGTTAACGTCCTTTCCGCATCATCGTACACACAGCGCCTTGTTTGGCCCCAAACCTGTGCACCTGTCCAAAAAAAAACAAAAAAAAACATGAACTCCCAGCTGCTTTTGTGTACAGTAAATCACCCAGCATGTTGTCATTCCGCCACCTTCACTCTTTATTTTGCACCCTCTGCCTCTGTTCTAGCGCACAAGCGGGATGTTTATCCTGCCAAGTCTTTATAAGCAGACCGCAAGCAGTTTAAAGTTACTGCTTCAAGGAAAGTTCCTGTGTGTGCATGAGACAGAGCGTAAGACAACGAGAGAGAGATTTCAAGTGCTGCCCTCAGGTTGACTTCTGTGCACCTGGAGACGAGTTAAACCCCCTCGGCTGGGAAAGGAGATCAAACACACATGCGTGCAGTACACGTATAGCACACGCACACACACACGCTGGACTATCATATCAGCCGTGGCAGACAGACACCTCAAACAGCGCCAACTGTAAACGTCTGCGACAGGCCCGTCTTGTTAGGAAACCAGATAGGCGCCATTCACGCTTGCCGTGGGATCGCTGGGCGGGGTGTGCAGGTTTTGCTAACAAGTGTCTCATCGCATTTTTTTCCAAATCAACAAGGTGTAATAGGCTGCCAGGATGATAACGTGATGAAGGTCAAGTGCAGGAATGTAGAGGCAAAAATGCCATTCCAGAATTTGGTTTTATTTTTACTGGATGTGTTGTGATCAGGGTTTTATGCTGTATATTATGATTATAGTTCAGCGGTTCTTAAATTGGGGAGGACAGTACCCCTTAGGGAAGTGGTCCCCGACCACCGGTCCGTGGATCAACTGGGCCGCACCCCAAATAATGTTTTGGATCTGGTTCAATTTAACAGTTCATTTATTTGTGTTTCGTTTGGCTTGATCTTTGTTTTTTGGCGCCGCTTCTGTCCACTGTTGGTATTACATTTTGTAGTGAGAAGGATGGTGTAGTTTTGAGAGCAGTCAGCTGGTCACACACACGTTTTGTCTCTGTGAAATCTGTCCCACGACTGTCTGTAAATTGTACTTTCTTTGTAAGAATGTATGATAACATACCCAAAATTAGTTTGTTGACCCAACAACTTGTTACTGTGGATAACATGCTAGCTAATATTAGTTATCATCTTCATCATGTTATATAGTGCTTTTGGTTTGTGCCAGGTATTTCCCTAAATTGCTTTTCTAATTCAGTTTTATGGTTGACAATGTAATTTCGGTACATTTTTGTACATTTTAAGCCCCCCCCTCGGTCCGCAATAAAAATCTCAAGCGTTGACCGGTTCGTGGTGACCACGACCTTAAGGTTCGTGAAGACATTTCGGGGGTGGATTTTAACAGGGTTTCTGCAGGTGCCAATAAATTTAATGTAATGGTTTTTAACGCCGTACTTTGTAGAACATAAACGAGCCTAATCATAAGTACTACGCGTCACGTGACGGCCATTGTCGGCGACACGGTGTACTGTGATGCGTCCGTACGACAAGCGCAACAGGATCTCCGTCCAGCCGTAGGCCTGAGGTAAATTACATCCTGTCACTGTTCATGTAGACGACTCGACCAACGTGTGTATGTGCGGCTACGCTTACGCCAGGCCACCCGTAGTCGCGGCTAAATTACACACTTGAGTTTCGCCATATGCTTCAAGCCAAATGACACGGCCTTCTGCTCCTCTCCGACCGGCCCCCGAAGGGCCCCCGCCGCCATCACTCTCTCTTTTTTGTGACGCGCGCAAACACAAGCCGCCAGAGGCGGCAGCTGTTGGCGTACGTCGGCGAGCCGGCAGCTGATGCCCGCAGCTGTAAAGGCGCCCATCAAAAGCCGTATTTATTAATGGCGTCCTGTGTGGCGGGGGTCTGGCGGGGCTCGGCGGGGTCAGGGGTTCACTGGCCGCTTTTGTGTTTCAAGTCTCGGCGTGCCAATCAAGCGAGGTGCGTTTCCGTTGGCGGGCAAGACCGGGAAGTAGGCGTCAACGCCTGGCAAACGAAGCGAGGGTTTTTGATTGACAGATGAAACGGGAAACTCTGGTCTTCTCAAATTCCTGGCGCTCACGTGGTAGCGAAACTGATAGTTCATCTCAACGTGACGTAACTTGAATGTCTCACACTTGACAAAGCATCAAACGACATGTTTCAATGACATCGTGTCCTTGTCAGTACAAAGCGTTGAGGCGTCAAACTTAAGGTCGCTTCATTATGCGCCTTTGTAAAATCTAACTGGGTGAATGCGGAAAGCATTCACACATTTGGATTTTTCTACAGTCCTCTATTTTGACATGCATCTACTTTCACATTACATTCCGGTTTCGACATATTCCAAAAATTCACGCCTTGCGGGTCCTCTACTTTTCTCATTCAAACATTTCTGTTTTCCCCAAATTCAACAGTTGGCACCAAAAAATTCACATTCAATCTCAATGGGACAATTACAAATAACAGATTTACATCTTCAAGATCAACAAGATGTTTGAATGACATCTCATGGCCTTTTCAGTATAAAGAGCAGAGGTTAAAGTGTTTAAGTGGCTTCATTACGCGCATTTGTAAAATTCTATTGTGTGAATGCTGAAAGCATTCACTCATTTGGATGTTTTCGTTTTAACATGCATCTTCTTCCACATATTTCATCCGATTCGCATCATTCCAATTTCAACATGTTCCAAATATCCGTGTCTTGCAGGCATTTACTTTTCTCGTTCAAAAACTTTGCAGTTTTCCCCAAATTCAATACCTACAGCCAAACGTTTCCCATTCAATCTCAATGGACCAATCAAGAATAAGATCAGTGCGTTCTCCTGGAAAACAATTTTCAACTTGCCAAAAATTCTCTTTGAAACAACCCTCCAACAATTTTCACTATTAAAATTCCTGCAAAAACTATTCCCTATTCAACAACATTCCCGCAGCTAATGTAATTTTTTTTAATACTGTGACAGGAAAAGTATCTTTTTCTTTTCAAATTAAGAGCAAATTCATTGGAACATGGAACATTCTGTTGCGAAATTTTCTTATTTTGATTCCTTTACAGAACATCTTGCATGCATATTGTTGAATTCTATATGGACTTTTCTGCCCCATCAGATGAGGCAAAAATAAAACGGATAATGTTACGCAATCTATTTGTGCCACACTAAATTTAGTTCTGAAGTTGCATAAATCAGACACGGGTGGCACATCACACTACTTGAAGTTTTTCTTTTTTTTCTTCTATCAAATCAAGTCATGACTTTCAGCGTGGCAAAAATGTTCTGGTCCCACAAATAAATTTCCCATTCATTCCCAAAAAACAATTCACATGCATTCACATACAAACACACGCACAATCTCTCCACACTTTACAAATGTTCTGTTCCAAAAATCCGGCTTTATTAAGCTATGAAGTGTCCTAACTGTGTACCCCACCAAAAATAGAATATAAAAAACATGATTGTAGCTCCAGCTTCAGGCCGCCGTAGTGGCGCTGGGTCACATGACCAAAAGAACTGTGACTGAACCCGAGGCCAAAGTCATTCTTAAAGTCTTTGTCCGGCCAGCAATCCAGTTGAATGTTATTTATATATTAGCGTCCTCGTGCAAAGAAAGGCCGCACTATGCGGCACGCAAGAATGGGGAAATGAACAACCGAGCCGGAACATTTATTTTTTCGTCACGATATTTCACGCCCGAGGCGGCAAGTATCGCCGTCGAAAACGAGTCAGCGGTGCGTGTCAACTTATTGACATTGTGCCACTATGCAAAATATGCGCGCCCAGCCCCAGCAGAAGTCCCGCACGAGCGGCAGCTGTCCGCCGCTCGTTCCGCACCAATCATAATTCACTCCTTTTTCCGTTGCGTCTGCTCAAGATAACGGCGCCAAGGTTGTTGAAGGCATTCTCGGCATTTCCAGGGAATCACAGCGTGTTCCCGGCCACAGCTTGTGTTTTGATGTGGCTTTTCACGCTCGGGACAGGGTGCCGTGATGGACGCTTGCTTCTGTTTGGTCGCCGTGACCTTGTCAGGGCACTTTCAAACAGCCGCGCGCTCCGAAACTAGTCGGTCCGCTTTGATCCCCGGCGTGATATATAGCCGCGGTACCGCTCGAGTTCCGCTAGGGGGCGACCTCATCTTTCGTCCTCCGGGTTCTGAGCGGAACCCTACACAGCTGGTCCCCCTCTCTCCCCCGAGCTGTAATTGCAGCTCTGTCCTGGGAAATGGAAGGAGGAAATCCCAGAGCTTTCGCACCGCACCAATGACAATAATAAAAAAAAAAAAAAGAGAGAGAGAGGGAGAGGTGAGGAAAAGAGGAAGAAAGCGTTGTAGCCGAGATGAAAGGGGAGGGAGGTGGATGT